>NC_049989.1:290963-315252 GCF_000003815.2 Branchiostoma floridae
ATTCCCTCAGGAATTTAATAGAACAATACAAGACAATGTTATTGATCACAAAATTTATTCTGTTTGGTTACAAATTCTGTGTTTTCCTGAGTAGGTTTTGTTAAACTCAATTGTTTTCCTGAGTAGGGTTGATTGCAAAATACAAATCCACTGCATTTGAAGATTTAGTGGTATACTCTACAATGTCATGTGCAGTGACAACTGTAGGTCTGTTTCCTTATAATTGTCACATTGTAAATACAAATGGTAAACCTTATATATGTAAAAACATTAACCACTGTTGCTTTTGAGAACAAGAAATACCAGCTCGAACACAAGTTACATGTCCAACAACCCTAATATATACTTTGAAAACAGCAACAAATGACAATGCCCCCTCTTTTACAGCATTGTAATGGTAAGGCAGTATTTCTCATAGCATCGATTAGTATGTGATATGAATGTGAGGATAATTTAAACTGCAGAAATCATAGTGTACTGACATTGAAAGCCTTTTTCTGTGTTTTCCTGAGTAGGTTTGGTTAAACTCCACCTGCTGTTATTCAGAGTACGGTTGATTACAAATCCACTGCATTTGATGATTTAGTGGTATACTGTACATGTACAGTGGACACCTATAGCATAGGGTCTGTTTCCCTATTTGTCGCAATGTAAATACAAATGGTAAACCTTACATATGTAAAAACAAACCACTGTTGCTTTAATTTCTTAAAGAACAATAAATGCTAACTACAACAGAAGTTACATGTCTAACAACCCTATATACTTTGAAAGCAACAAGAAATGCCCACTATTTTGCATAATTGTAATGCACTCGTCACATGTATTTATATCATAGCATGATGCCAATGGTAATATGTGATATGAATGTTTGGATAATTTAAACTGCAGAATGATGCGATAACTGTACTAACAGTGAAAGCCTTTTTCCATTTTTCTTTTAGTGGGCATGAAGTTATATGTTTGATAATGTTCCAGAATAAAGTCAGTGTTCAACTGTATGAATATTGGATTCTCCATGCTATTCAATGACCTGAATTTTCCATCATTGGTAGTAGGTTTAATCTTTGATTTAACATGTCACATAGTGTTGTATACGTTTTGAAATCTTTCCATGTGGAGCTGCCAAAAAGTGATAAACTTTTCAACATGAATATCCCTATAACTGGTTATATACACCAAATTGAATAAAGTCATTATAGGTAATATTACAAGATAAATGCAAAGTCAACATTCTCATAGCTCCACATGTGAATAGCTGTTGAAATGTTATAACAACATGAAAACAAACAACTTATGAGCTAAAAGTAAAACTAGACTGTTAGTGTGGATAGGTGTATGAGCTTTTAGCTCATCCTCCTGATCAAACCTATGGCCACATTTCTCACACACATACTTTGCCGGTTGGGGTTGGGTATGGGTCTTAGTATGTTTCTTTAAGACATCTTTAGACTTGAATGCCTTCCCACACGTGTCGCACAAGAACGGCCTAACTTCGGAATGTACCAACATGTGTCTCTTCAGGTACTGTTCACACTTAAACTCTTTCGAACAAACTGTGCACTTTGCTGGTGTTTCATCCCCTTGTGGATGCAAGTGTCTCATGTGAGTGATCAAGCCCCTTTTATACTTAAACTTCTTCTGGCATACATCACACACATGCTGAGTTTCTCCAGTGTGGACAACCTGGTGTTCTTTCAGTCTGGCGTCTGTTGGGAAGAAGTTCTCACATGTGTGGCATTTGTGTCCATCTGGGCCATGAAGTCTCCTGTGCTGTAGGAGACTGGACCTTCTTGCGTACCTGTTGCCACAGACAGTGCACACATGCTTCTTCTCCTTGTTGTGACTGGCCAGATGGTCATGAAAGTCTCGGCCATACACAAAGTTCTTGTCACAGATGGTGCAATGGAAAGCTGGAGCCTTCCCTAAACCGTGGATTCTTCGCTTGTGCTCTGCCAGGGAACTGACAGTTGAATAGTTCTTTCCAGTGCTGCAGAGGTTGCATAGTAACTGTTTTTGCGTGGTAACGTCAGCTCCTTCTTGCTCAACAGCAGAGGACTGAGATGATGAGGAAGATGACTCTGGGGTAGTGTCCTGACCATCTTTGGTACTTGAGTTGATGGCTGGAACAGGCTGCTGCTCTCCATCTTCAGCTTGTACGGGCACAAGCCTGCTCTAGCCGTCAAACTCCATGGCTGAAATGTGAATTTAAAAAAAAGGTCAGTCTTTGTCTGGAAATACACCAAAAGCTAAACATTTAAAACATAACCTATAAACATCAAACCTTATTACCTGATTTACATAAAACCATTAACGTTATACAAGGAAATAGTACACAGCATTACAATATTACAAAGATGCTAACCATGTGTGGTCTTGCTACTAAACTTTGTAACATCATCTGGAGGGAAAATGTGGGAGGGGGGCGGTCAAGTGATACAACAATCCACCTTGAAGTTTTAAAGCATGGACTATTCGGTTAGTCCTTCAAGAAAGCCATAGCAATGGTGACAGGGCAGATGCACTCATAGTACGAATATCGTACTGTCGCCTGAGTATATAAAAAAATATAAATTTCCCACACGTGGTACGTGTCGACAAATGGGGGAGGGGGTAGCGCTAAAACTTATCTCTTCTGATTTTCGCCCTATGTGGGTAGTAACAATGCTTCCATGGTCTCATTTCGTGGATAAGAACCTCCCGGTGGCTAGACGATATGGATTTCGTCGACGATGTTAATTTTAATCGCTCAAAATACGGTATTTGTCAACTGTTGACATCGGTAACTTTGCTATTGGAAGTCGGCATTCAACAACGGCGCTCCCTCTATCTCGACTCAATTACATGAAAAGATGATAACTTTTGGCTTCCGATGATCCAGACATACTCTGTCACCTGATAGTCTAGGCTAGGTTACACAAAACCTCCCTTAGATGACGTTAGAAGAAGAAATTGTGGACGACCTACCTCGCCTCTGGTACCAAAAACGCTCACTGGACGGCCCTTCAGTACCGGAGTTTTCTCCCCGACCGTCGAATTTGTCTCCGCAAACCGAATTTGTCTGTGTAACCGTCGAATTTTTTCGTGTAACCGTCGAATTTTTCTGTGTAACCGTCGACTTTTTCTGTGTAACCGTCGAATTTTTCTGTGTAACCGTCGAATTTTTCTGTGTAACTGTCGAATTTGCCTTTGCAACCGTCGAATCAATCTCCGCGACCATCGAAATTGTCCCTCCGGACGGTCGAAAACGTCTTTGCAACCTATGACGTAGATTGTCCCCCGTGTTACTGAATGGTCCAACACATTGCAACTCAAGTTCAATGTTAACAAGTGCTGTATCATCCATGTTCACAAATCCAAACGCTCACCACAATTCATGTACACAATGTCTGCAGAACCGCTTGAGGTCAGTGCCCACCACCCCTACCTGGGGATCATCCTGTCACAGGACCTCAAGTGGTCAACACACATCAACTCCGTCACAGCCAAGGCCAACAGTACACTGGGATTTCTACGAAGAAACATAAGGGGGGCTACCAAAGAGGTAAGGGCCAAAGCCTACACATCCTTAGTTAGACCCAAACTTGAGTACGCATCCACCATATGGGACCCACAGAAGCGTCAATATGCCAATTCAAATGTACTTGTAGATAAAATAGAATCTGTACAAAAACGAGCTGCCAGGTTTGTCTTCAACGACTACAGGAACACCACCAGTGTGTCATACCTGCAGAACAAACTGGGCTGGCCGACCCTGCAAAAAAGGAGGAGTCAGGCTCGCCTAGTGTTGTTCTACAAGGCCTTCCACGGACTGGTATCTATACCCATACACCATTACATAACTAGGAATACAAACCCTACCAGAGGACACCCACTACGCTTTAACACACTCTCCTGCCGGACCGAAATTTACAGAAACTGCTACCTCCCAACAACAGTAAGTGCCTGGAATAAGTTACCATCACATATCGTTACGGCTCCAACACTTGCTAGTTTTAAGTTGGGGTTGGTCCAACACATGGGCCGCCCCAACTCCCAGTTGTAAATCGGGATTTCCTGCGGCCATATATATAGTCACACACAAGTATTTTTTTTTCGGTTTCTTTTTGGTTCTTGCACCTTGCACTTTATTTTTTCCTCACGCCACCGGCCGCACGGACCTGCACCTCACCTGGACGTGATGCTCTATTTGAGGGCCTTGTCCAGTATACGATTGAGATTGAGATTCTCGTATAGGACTGTTTAGCCACAGTCGACGTTGTAGGATTTTGCCATTCACCGAAGGAGGTCATATATATTAGTACAAGTTATGGATAATCTATCGACTTAAGATTAATACTGGTAGTGTGATTTATCTTTTTACAACTGCTTTACTTTTTTTAATTAAAAAAGGACTTTAAAGAATTTTAAGTGGAACAATAAATCTGCCATATGTGTAATCAATATGGATGTGCGGCTCGTTTATCATATTGACTTAGGTCATTTTGATTTGATTAGAACTCCAAAACTGAGGAGAGCGTGAGAATAAAAAAGTTTGGACAAAAAAATTGCCTTCGGTATGAAATCTGAGTGGTTCAGAAGGTTAAACATAGGACTAAACACGCATAGTATAGTATACCAACAATTAGGTGTAGGGACCGGTACATCGTACAAGTACAAATCCATTTTCTTCTTGGACCGTTCTGAAAAAAAAAGACCTGAAAGAAAATCGATAGAACGGGTTCCCCCTGATCCGTGTACAGATAAAGCCAAAGTTTGTTTATGTCTAAAATGTGTCTAAGTCGAGGACGTAATATTTCAATGCGTTTTAAAATATAACAAGCAATGGACAACTTCTCCCACAAGTGAAGCATATTCTAGTCAAACATATTCATGATACTGGTTCAAAAGCGTCACCTGTTAATCCTTACCGAAACTACAAAAAACTCTACTGTTATATAAGCTCCATTTTAATTGATCAAAAGCTTGTTTAATATTTATTGTAAAATTAACTCATCCTGTGTAACCATTATTTTTGGCGACGCCTCAGGGGCTAACCTAATAGTATAGAAAGCGTCCGTTTAACAAGAATTCCCAAAATATGTTAGGCATGCTAGGAATTTTTCTACAGGCATGTGTAGTTGTATCATCCCTTTAGAGGGGAATAACTCGGGAATGCGTTGACGGATCTTCATGATATTTTGAATTAGATAGCTTCCTTACATGATTAAATGCTTATCATGCAAATCAGGGGCTAATTTCCACAACTAATGAGGACAGTTTATAGATACACTGCATTTCATGTTAGAATGCTCAAAAATATGCCATATGTAAGAGAGGAATATTAGGCTTACTGTTAAGGATATATCCGATTGGCAATTTCCGAAATTCCACAGCAATTTGTTCAAGCGTGCGCGATTGCGCCATGCTTTTCAAACGGAATAACTCGGGAAAGGGTTGACGGACTTTTTTATTGATTTTTTATATGTACATAACTTCGGAGGTGCCTTCCATAAATGAGGGCTATCAATGCAAGAGACTAATTTGCAAAATTAATGAGCACAGTTTATCAAGCCACAATATTTTATTACTACTATGGCACTTAAACATGGCATATGTAACTAGGAAAGAGAAAAATTGGTAGACATCAATTATGCAAAATGTTACCTAATTTACATGATTAATGAGGAATTGTAATTATAATGTTAAATGACGAAAATTCCATTCTTGCAACATTTGGTAGCAACATTTACGATTAAGCTAAACGTGCGGACGTAAGTCATGCAAATTAGGGCCTCATTTACATAATTCATGAGAGAATGCTACAATAGCTTTCTTTGCTAAGACTTTCATACGTTGAACAGATTGTTATCAGGTAGAGGAGATCAACTGATATCTTTTATGCAAATGAGGACCTCATTTGTACAATCAATTGGTAACAATTATCATAGGTCACCCATCACAAGAGATCGCCTTTCTTGTACTAGATTGTTTATACTGTTATATTATATTACATTAGTTGTTAGTTATTTGTATTAGTATATAGTTGTTCACATTGCCATACATTGTAACTGTTACAATTGTTGCGCAATAAAGTTCTTATCTGTAATATCCTATAAACATCAGGTAAAACAATCTTCATACATACAGCCAGGCGAAGGGATAGAACACAAATACAACACACCTACAACAACAATCATTAATACTTAGGCCACGTTGATTTGATTATATGGATGACATCCGCGCTCGCACCAATTTTCGGCCATTTCCAAAAAAAAAAAAAGTTTTCGACCACACAATAAATTGTGCAAAGCAGCTGTAAAATGAGCACAAATATTCCGTAGATTGAAAAAAAGTATCAGAAAACAGATAACTAATGCCATAGAATGCCAAAATGAATCTAAAGTCAAAGAATAAGATGTGAAAGGACAGAAAAAAATCTATTGTTGGTTGGGGGAGGTACCAGTACAGAAAATTCAGGTCCAGAGGATCATTTCCAGGTCCGGACATGAACCTGGACCTGATTGTCTGTGGAAACTTGAGAACTGGCAATACTCAAAACAATGGCAATTGGTCAATTTTGCTGCAAAGGAATCTGTTTGGTGGATTATTGGACTCCCACAGCATTTTAAAATCCCATCTCCATGTAATAAAGGCTAACTGTCTCTGTACCTTTGACTGTATAAACTTGGTGCAATTGACTATATACTCTACTTGACTTCGCTATTGTTGTCTTCTTGGCCCCCCGGTTAGACCCCAAATGGCTGCCGACATAGTGTGTCCATTTTGTAATTGGCGAAACCTGTTCCTCTGTTGTTGTTTTTCAGGTCTGTTTTTTTTCGGATTGGTCCAAGAAGAAGAAAATGTTTTGCACCCGTATGATGTACTGGTCCCTACACCTAACTGTTGGTATACCATACTATGTGTGTTTAGTCCTATGTTCAACCTTCCTGGCCACTTTGATTTCATACTGAAGGCAACTTTTTTTTTTGGCCAAACTTTTTTTTTATTCGCTCGCTCGCATCAGTTTTGGAGTTCCCGGAGGATGTCATCCATATAATCAAATCAACATGGCCTTATAAACAATAAAACCGTCGCCATGGCAATAGTTTTTATTACCACACTTATTTGAGAAGCATCATGCTGAGGACATACACCGCTATATAGATGCACGTATGCACGATACATTCACTATACAGACGACAAACTGCTTATTATGTTTGATGTACATTTCTGATTAGTAGTATGCATGTAAAGTTTTTGTTACAAAGCTGGTAAAGACAAAATCATGCTCATCGTACCGATGACAATATGCTTGATTATGAGTAACATTTTTGCCTGATAGATGTCTCTCTTCGTGTACTGGACTAAGAGATTAAAAGAAATGATAAACTGCAAAAGGTCCTCTGCTTTTGCGCTATTTGTGAAAAAAGCCGGGGGGGGGGGGGAGATATGCTCTCCAAAACTTTTTTTGCGGCAAAAAAGTATCATTCTTATGGATCAAAGGCGTCGTCTAATACGAGGTAAAAATGAACAGTGCTCGTGCGCGCGTGTTTCTGCCTGTTTGCTTATGTTTGTGTCTAGTTCATGGGTCAAAAGTGCCGCCTGTCGACCATAACTAGAATTGTAATTATGTATGATGGAAGTCATTTCAATCCCAGACAGATTGCTATTTCATCGCTACGGTTGGACACTTGATGTGATAAGGTGTCCCTAGTAGTTTCCGCTGTGAAGAGCCACCACAGGTCCGGGAGTTCATCAAAATTTGGCTTAATTACATAGTAAAACGCCCTAAAATTTTATCAATCACAACAAGCCAGTAGCTCTACGCTGTTACGATGGGAGCTACCTTAGCCAGCATATACTTCTTGTAAACAAGGACTCCTACGCCGACCCCCACCCCTACCGTAGCTACTGTCCCAACCGACCCTCCCACCACGGCTCCGGTCCCGCCGGCATCCCGCCCCTGTGCGGCTGCCTTGCCACCTTGTCCAGGCATGGTGAGCGGGATGAACGTGTTACTGTCAGACGGTGGTGGTGGCGGGGTGCTGCCGTGACCAGGCCAGGTCCAGACGGGGACTGTACTTGGACCTTGACCTTGAGTTGTCTCTACAACAGCTGGTCGGGTTGTCCAAGATGGCGGATCCGAGGCTGGAATGCGGCGTGTCGTTGTGGGGACAATTTCTTATCGTGGAAAAAACATTTTAATTATCAAAAGTTAAGAAAAAAAACTATGTGAAAATTGTGTTTTTCATAAACTCTGTGTTTATATTCTAAGACTAAACGATTTATGTAGTTGTCGATGAATTTAGAGAGACAAATCAAAACTCATTTTTATACTTATGGGTATGGTCCAGAACAGACTTGTCCCAAGCCTACAACCGTGGCACCCTACACCAACAATACTAAGTATGACTCAACTTAAGTACTTACCTGGCCCACAATCTTGAGTGATCCCTGGACCTATGAATGATACATGAAAACATTGGGAACATGTCAACGTGCCATCAAGACATCATGAGTATTACAGTTTTTTTAAGGACGTTAACGTTATATAGTTTTTAAATATCGATTATAGACTCTAGCATAAAGGTCGAAATTTGCTCTTGAGCAAATACAGCATATTTCAATTCATCTCCATCCTAATGCAAAAATGTACTGTTTCAAATCAACCTTCTGCACAAATTGACTTATTTGAAAACATCATCCCACTCCAAAATGAATATTTCTTAATCGCCCCAATACAAGAAAGGAGTCTTCAGGAACACCCATGTCTATGGAAAATGGACTGGTCTATGTGACCCATTTTTAATTCCTAGTCCTAAAGCCACAAGCCACCCTTATACGAAATTCCAGATCAGTAGGCTATTTCAATACACAGGTACCCAGTATCTACATTTTTTTATCAAAACTGGCAACAAAAAAAACAAGTGATGTACATCAAAAGTGTGAATAGAGTCCTGTGATCGCATACTGTACACACCATCATACCAAAGTTAAGATCATTTGCTTTTAATGTAATGGCACCGGAGCCAATAATATACATTTTTAGTCTAAAAATGGCAGAATATCCCAAATTCATTAATTTTTAGTAATGTATGTCAGGAGTTACAATAAAGTGAATGTTCCAAAATTGAATTTGAAAAAAAAAATGAGAATAGAGACTTAATGATTTAGTCTTGACCCGAAACTACGGTACGTTCATTCTAGTAATGCAATGTAATCGCACCTACAGCAGACAACGGCGTGGTTATGATTTGAAGTTTTCCTACTTATTTACACAAGGCAAGGGTAGTTCCTGTACTTAACTTATGTAATAAAGTTTCTACGTACTGTAAATACAAAGAAGAAATCTGAAAACTCCCTCTAAACACACACAAAAATGCGGTCCATCTGTTGATTAACTTGTCATGTTTTCAAGAGGACTTGTTCTGTTTTTTCAACAATAATCATGCATAACTTCATCAGAGACGAAGGGAAAATAAAATGCTATGGGTGTTGGCAGGTAAATTCATCGTTTTTATTCATCATGTCATTTTCCTTTTCTTTTATTAACTGATAACGGCAAAGATGATTGGTCGGGCTGGGTTAGGTAAAAATATACAATGTACTAGAATCTGCATCATACGTATCACGTAATAATGGGCGATACCACCTTACTTTGGGTTTTTTTTTACAATTACATAGGGTGGCCATGAACATCCATTCCCACTCACCTATCTGGCACACGTAGCTCATTCTCTCCATGCAGGGCATGTCATGCCAGAAGTATCCACGGCTACTCCAGTACATGATGCAGTTCATCATGTGAGCCCTGTCCCTTGGAGCGATGCTAGACCACCTGCAGACCACAAACAGGACAATGTATAAAGTCAAAGTTCTTAACAACTGTTTACTGGAATTTCTCGCCATAGGGCTAGTTGCAGATAAAATAAAAGGGACGGCCATGCAAAGAGTGTAGAACAGTACAGCATACGTCTAGTGTTTGAAGATAACTTAAAGTTCTAACTTGATATGTCAGCATGTTTCAAATCGGTCCTTAGAGCGCGTAAGTCGTGCGATCGCCGTACGACTTTGATGCCATAGGTTTTTCAAGCAGGCTGTGGCATAACAAGCCACCATTTTTGTCCTCCAAAATGCCCGAAGTTAGTGGTTGTACAACGATCGCACGACCTATATGTATGTGACCGCGCCCTTACGGTCTGCAGGTTCGGCCCACGTTTCACTTCACGGCGATAGCACTACGACCTCGCTACGATATCACTAAGACCTCGCTACGATAGCACTACGACCTCGCTACGATCTGTATTGGATTTGTGTAACCTTGACTTAATGATTGGGCAAGCCATTGAAGTATTACGGAAAAGACAAAACACACACAGCGCTAGCAAATTCGTTTCTTGTCTATGAAATCCCTTACATACACATACATCATCGACCAGCGGTAAAAGGTAAAAAGATCTGTTGAGATGTCTAGTTCTTGTTCCACTACAGGTTCCATCTTGAGTTGTCGGTCAGAAGGAGTTCTTGTAGCTTGTAGCTGAACCTAGGAGGGACTTAAAGTATGTTAACCAGTTCTCTTTCCTCTCGTCTGGAGATCCCCCTTTTAACTTGACTGTTGGTTTGGATTTCCGGCCGGTTAGTTCGTTGATAGTTCTCCAGGCAGCATCGTGTTATTTCGCGACATGAAGATGGGCAATGCTATCAATTTTTCCTTGGATGAATTCCGCTTCAGCACTTGCATATGCTTCATCCAAGTGTCTCTGGGCTTTTCTAAGATTTTTGTAGCTAGTTCTGGTGGCTCTATTCTCATACACTTGTTTGGCTGTAATCACTTCTTTTCGTGCATCGTTGACAAGAGTGTGAGAACTCAACGGCGTAGATTTAGATTTCTTTTTCTTAGGTAGTGTAGAGAGAGCGATTTCTTCTGTTGCCTCGATCAAGTTGTTGTAAGTTGTTTCAGTGTCATCAGAAGGGTCTGTGAGAACATCAAATTGGTTTTTCACATCAAGAGCAAATTGGTGTTTCAACGTAGGGTTCCTGGTTACTGCTCTCCAGTCTACCCTTTTCATAGGGTTTGACTGGGGTGGTTTCTTAGATGCCCTAAGATTGAGGCAGGTAATACAGGATACCATTCGATGGTCTGATCCTACAGTGGAGAATTACGAGAAGGCTCGACAATCCCTGGTACTGTTCCTCCATTTTCTACGAGTCATAATGTAGTCGATTTGTGAGCGGTGCCCCGCAGGATGTTGATGTGTCCATAGTTTGTTCAGAGGCTTAAGCTTCATGAATTTGGTATTGCATATTATCAAGCCAAATTCCTGGGCAAAGTCAAGCAATTTGCGTCCATTTCTGTTTGTTGTTCTGTTATATGTGAAAACTGGATCTTTGTGTCCTATTTGGCCATTAAAATCTCCTGCAATAACAAGAAAGTTGTGTGCAGGTACATTTTCGGTGGTTCTTTTGAGGTCGTTGTAAAAGTCATCCACATTACTTTCTTCACTGCAGTTTGTAGGGCTGTACGCCGCGATGACAGTTATCCTGGGATTTCCCTCGAATTCTGCAGTCAATATCCGTTCACTGACCCTCCTTACCTTGAGCAAGTTGTGACGCTCTCGGAGAGAGTAAAACTCCAACTCCTCCAATGGTGGATCGTTGGGAGTTCTTTGCTCCCGAGGCTGTTGCGAGGAGATAGTTGTCAATACATGTGTGCTTGATCTCATTTCGTGGATGAAAATTTCTATGCTCTTGTATGCAAATAACATCGATAGTATACTTGGCAGAGTAGTTGACAAGTTCCTGTTGTCTACTTGCTTTTGCAATGGTTCTAACATTAAAAGTACTGAAGACTGTGGGAACCTTGCATTTCAGAAGTTTAAGTTTTACCTTCACATCTTGGGCTTGTGATCCTCCCGTTGTGGGGTTGGTAGTATTTGGGTGTGACTGTCAGGGATAATTCAGCTGGATATGGAGTTCGATTTACTGGTGAAAGGGCTCTTGAGTGATCAGCACTTTGCGCTGGTCCTTTCGATAGCTGGTTACAGGCGCGGCTCGCTAGACCTGCGTCCGGGTTTTCTTCAGGAGTAGCCTTCTCCTCGTTGCGGTATCTTGGCTAAAGCTGCATGCTAGGTCCCGACCACCCACGCTAAGAAAGCCACGTACGTCGTCTTCTTCACTATGACGAATTTTACTTGAGGTCACGTTGAGTAATTCGTCAACAAAAGAAAAATGAAAAACAAAAGACAAATGAAATCCCTTAAGCGCACTGTCATTTTAGTTTGTCGCAGCACGGTCGCAACGAGGTTGCAACACGGTCGCAACGAGGTCGTACTTTGTGGAAGAGATCGCTAGACCAAAGTGTAAACACCGATGTAGCAGGACAGTACCGGTGCTGGCCATGTTCTAAGATGGATGATGGATGAACAGTGGATATTAACTTCAACATTGCTACCAACTTCAAACCCCACTCCACCCTCAGACAGAAGTTGGTCCATCCAAAGGACCGTGTACAGAAAGGCACCAAGTCTGACGCCATCTACAGACTTAAGTGTGAAGGTCCACAGTGCAACGACACCTACATTGGAGAAACCAGTCAACCACTGAAGGCAAGGTACAAACAACACTGCAGGGCTACAGCAAGTGGATACTCCTCTGCCATCTACCACCACACTCAGCTACACCAAGGACATTCCTTCAGACTGGATACTACAGACATTCTTGACCGTGAACCACGGTGGTACGAACGGGGTGTTAAGGAGGCCATCTATGAGCGGATCTACAACCCCATCTTAAACCAGAAGGGAGGACTGCGCGTAGAACTTTCCAGTACATGGGACCCCGCCTTGCACCACAAAGGACAATAGTTTTTTCCTATGGTGTTGTCTGACCATAGGAACTATGCTAACATGATTGACATTTGTGTAACCTTTTGCATATGACCCTAACGATTAAGTGGTTAAACCAGTTTTTCTAGTTAGCTGTACTGGTATTGAATTGTTCTGACTAGTTCATTCTGCTTTTGCTGAAGAAGAGTGATGGATGTCACTCGAAACGTCCGGAAATAAATATCCGTTTTTATCTAGTTGTTAGAGATTGAATTGTATTTGAATATTGCTTACCTGGATGTCTAACCTTCATAAACGTAGTGGATATTAACGACTCTTGACAATCGAATTAAACCATATCTGCAAGTCTTTGGGTGAAATGAAAATGAAACATTTGAAGAAAAGACTGGCAGACAGGCAAAACGTTATACGCTTTTCTTGGCTTCTTTTACTGGTCAGGAGGAGGACCATAGTTAGGCTAACGTCACATTTCGAAACAAAGCTTTGCAGGGCTGTTAATTTTTGGAAACGAAAACTAGAAATGTGTACGTAAAGATATACACAAGTAATGCCCACGACTATTCTCTTTGCGTCTTAATTGTGTAGTTTGGTGTTTATTATATCATATGTTCCCGAAAGCTGCCCGTCCGTTACAGACACGTGGTAACTAACATACATACTTGATGAAGGCACAGTCGGCCAACATGATACCGTCAGCGAACATGTGGTTGTACTCCCAGCGACGGTCCTCTATTCCGATCCAGAAGTCTTCATCTGGCGCCTCCCTGAGTAGGACATGTTTAGTTGCCATATTGAGGGTGCTACATACATGATTGACTCATTCTTCTATACAGAGACGAACCTTCTTCCTAAAACTCAATGTCGTGCCAGATAACTTATTCAAATATGATGATGAGGTACTTAAATATTGTAATGAACTCAGTGTAAGCTCATAAGCTTGCAAATATGCAGTAGTATATACTGGGGTGGATTCATTTCTCAGCTAGCCTTCTATCGCACCGCAGTCATCCCTCAGTAAGACATCTGGAGCCGCATAGTCTGCAGGCCGAGTAAGGGTTCAGAAAATGAACCTACGGGCCAGATATCTTACTGGGGGTGGCTGCGGTGCGATAGATGTCGGTTAGCTGAGGGATGAGTCCACTCTACTAAAATAATCGTAAATACTTATTACTTTGTTTCTGAAAAGAAAAAAAAATTGACAAAATGCATGTAGTGGCATATTATTCAGCATACATTGGTATACATTTCTTTCAATCTTTTGATCTACTGGTTTAAATATTTTAAAACGTTGTTTGCAAGCCTCCAACTACTTTCCCGTTTCCTGGAATTTGCAATATAAAAGCTCACCTTATCATGAGTCCTATGAGAAAGAAGTCGGTCTGCAAGTGTTTGGGCATGGCGAGGGTCCCCCCGTCCTGTGCGCATGCGCTCTCTGCCTGTATGTAATTCAACACGGCCTGCTTCGCCCCGTAGCACGTGTCCTTCAACTTGTGGTACCCTGTCGGACAGTCCGGAACTGCAGCACAGAAAATTCACAAAGACTTTTTGTTCGATTCCTTAAGCATTAAGTATGTTATGTCGGTACTGCTTCTTGTTTTTGCTTTCCATTTACCCAAAGGAAACAGTAAGGCCTACGTCACATTTCCAAACCGGGGCCCGGCCGGGCAGCTTTTGGAAACGAAAGTATGAAAAAGACACTAAACTACACACGACGTAAAAAGAATAGTCGTGGGCATAATTTGTGTACATTTTTACGCATACACTTCCATATTTTGGGGTTCTAGAAACAGCATGACTTGGCCCCTGTTTGTAAATGTGACGTTAGCCTAAATGAGCCTTATATATGAATCTTATGTTTTCAGAGTGAAATGCATACGATTGGTACACCACTACGTCTTCTTTATAACTCATTGATGGGGATTCTAGATTACAGGACAATGTCTAAAGCCAAAAGTTGAAAAATCGAATTTTTCACGGAAAAAAGACACGTTAAGTGCAAAATTGAACATTAGTAACGCTAGTTCACCTTTATCCGCAGGGTAACCTATATTCGTTGTGTTTACCCACATGGCATCAATGGATATCAAGTCGACGGACGGTGGTTTCAAGTCGCAATATTTTCAAACTATCATAGTTTGAAACTATCGTCCGTCGACTTGATATCCCGAAATAGCCGTTTTTGTAGGCAACGGATATAGGCTACCCTACGGATAAAGATGAACTAGCGTTACTAATGGTCAATGTTGCAGAGAGGAATTAACACATTTTTTAATTATCATGTATTTTCTTGTCTACCTATGAGTAGGCTGTAGTCGATACATCTCGGACAGTCACAGTGGAGTTCGGAACTGCCACACTGTCCATCAGCAGAACAACATGGCGTCCGTCCTGTAGCGTCACACTCTCCCGGAACCCCGACTTCAACGGGGAAGTCTGGCCCGCAGCGTCCGTCTGGTCGGATTCGGGTAGGATCTGTCAGAGAATAAGACCATTTGTGCAGCAGTATCAATAAAACTCGCTAGGAGCGCCCATAACATACCTCCGTCCTCATAAGAACTACCTAGATATCAAATAACATCACAATCCGTCTAAAGGTTCTTAACCCTCAAACACCCTCAAACAATCTTGGATTTTGACTAATGATGTCATAAAAGTAGCATAAATTATAAATTTGAAATCATGAAAATAGAGTTTTATTGTTGTAAGAAAACAAGCATGTTTAACCAAGAAAACCTTGTTTAAATCGAAACAATACCTTCATTTTTGACGGAGGTAACAAAAACAAGAGATAAAAATCGAACACCAGGGTTTATTTGTTGTTTCAGATAGAGACAGTTGATATCTGAAGAAGGCAATGGAGAATCTGAAGTAGGGTTGATGAAATAGCTTAAGCGGGAAAACCGTTTATTTATATGCTTTCCTAGTATTTTTCTGTCCACTGAGTCCGAATAACCCCGTGTCACACCAGTACGTACGGTCAATCACATATTTATTCACTTAGAGCTGAACCCAAAATTGCAAATGAAGAAACGAAACAAAACACAATAAAATCCTTACCACTTGTAAAGACAGTTCTTTCTCCTAAGGTTTGGAAACAAAAGACAAAGTTAGATCTGAATAATAACAGATCATGAAATTAAAAAAAAACATCTTTTCTTCAAACAGTATACATGTAATGTTCCAAAAGAGTCAATATTTTTTTCTGCATTACTTGAACGAAAACTATGAGAGCAAGTATGTATAAATATCTAAATGGCTGAACAACGGGACACATCGTCTTTAAATAATGAAAACGGCCACGTGCACGCCTACCAGGCATAGCATAACGCTAAAGCAAGTAACGTTTATGGATGACATCCACGCACAGCCTATACCAGAACGACTATCACATTAAAATATAACGATAATCTTTATTGCAAATTCATGACCGAGGGCCAATTGCATACAAAATAAAGCAGTAGTGGTATACATAATCATACTTAACAAAGGAGGAGAATGATACTCATAGATAAATTAAAAGGGAATAACGACTATCCTAAATCTATTTCTACTTAAGCTATTTGATTGGTTTTACTTCTTTTCCGTATGGAATAGGAGATGAATTGTCCAACATTTTCATATATAAAGGGGTTGGACGACTTAAGCAAGAAGAAAATATTAAAATAATAAAAAAATATTTTAACCGCCTGGACATCTCTGATCTTTGCTGTTTCAGCTCACTTCAGCAAGTCGTTGAAGCCCCAACTCGTGGCGAAGCTGTTCTGGACCTGATACTGACTAATGTGAGTAGCTTCTACGAATCTCCCGTCACAGCTCCTCCCATTGGTCGTAGTGACCACGTCTGTGTCATCATGCCAGGGAAACGCAGACAGACATCTAACACTGTACACAAGAAGGCAGTACGTCCGATGCGTGACTCGGATTCCAGGGCGTTTGGATCTTGGATCACCACTCACTCGTGGGATGAGGTTCTGCTAGCCACCTCTGCCGAGTCCAAGTGCGATGCCTTCGACTACAGTACTTTGAAGTGTGCGGTGGATAAGTACTTCCCGACTAAAGTGGTGCGCCTCCACTGCAGAGACAAACCATGGGTCACTCCCTGTATCAAAGCCCTAATCGAGAAACGCCAGAAGGCTTTCCACAAGGGTAACACACAGAGGTAACACAAGTGCCTGGAAACGGTATCGGAACAGGGTTATACGGGAAACTGTTAAACGAAACCACTACCGGGACAAGGTTGAACACCTCAAGGCTGCAGATCCCAAGGAATGGTACCGCAACATTAAAGACATGACCGGCATACGTCGTGACCAAGGCAACCAAATCCTGGGCGTTGACAACACTAATCCCAAAGAAGCGGCTAATGCCATAAACACGTACTTGGCAGCAGTCTCCCAGCAATTCCCACCGCTGTCGCTAGACGAACTGCCGTCCTTCCTGCCTGCGTGTAACCCTCCCCCGGTGGTCACAGTGTGGGATATGTACCACCAACTCCGGAAAGTGAAGGTAGGAAAGGCTGCCGGCGTTGATAACATCTCTCCCAGACTAGTGCGGGAATTTGCGTTTGAGTTGAGCTCGCCTATGACTGACATCTTCAACACCTCTCTTGCTGAAGGATCGGTGCCCTCCATATGGAAGAAAGCCAACGTTGTTCCCGTTCCGAAAGAGAACCCACCACGCCTTGACAAATTACGGTGGATCTCATTAACTTCCATCTTTGCTAAGATATGTGAAGGGTTTGTGACCAGATGGTGTTTACAGGACATTCTACCTAACATTGACAACCGGCAGTTCGGCTCACTTAGGGGAAGGTCCACGACACATTGCCTTACTAGCCTTGTTCACAGCCTTGCCGTGCTACTGACAAACCCAAACATGTTAGTACGTTGGTACTTACGGGCTTCACTCGTGCTTTTGACCGAGTACATCACCTAACGGCAATGAACAAACTCCTTGAACTTGGTGTCCGCCGGTCCATCCTCCCTTGGGTCTGCAACTTCCTCTCGCACCGGCAGCAACGTGTCACATACAAAGGTACACATTCAGAGTGGGAAACGCTCACCTAGTACCTCAGGGCACAAAGCTTGGTCCCCTGGTCTTCCTCGCCCTCATAAATGATGCAGCCCCCCAAG
This sequence comes from Branchiostoma floridae, assembly GCF_000003815.2. Lineage (NCBI taxonomy): Eukaryota > Metazoa > Chordata > Leptocardii > Amphioxiformes > Branchiostomatidae > Branchiostoma > Branchiostoma floridae. The sequence continues at coordinate 308,923 of NC_049989.1, forward strand.
ATGACACTTCAGCAGAGGCCTGGAAATATGTTGACGATATGTCTCTTGCAGAGGCCAGACTAGCGTCACACCCGTCGAAAGTACAAACCGACCTAGACAACCTAGTAAGCTGGACTGACAAAAACTATATGCAGCTCAACCCAACTAAATGCATGGTGTTGTTCATATGCTTCTTGCGAAAAACACCCGAAATTCCCAGACTGTTTGCTGGTGCATCTGAACTTGAAGTTGTGCACAAGGCCAAGGTCCTTGGTGTAATATTACAAGCAAACTTGAAGTGGACTGCACATGTGGTAATGATTGTGGGCAAAGCTAACCGCCGTCTATACATGATTAGGTGTTTGAAGAAACACGGTCTGAGCACTAGCGACTTACCACCGACTGCGAATTGAATCAGGAAGGCACAACCGCACTCCTCTAGAACAAAGAGTCTGCCAATTTTGTACCTCAAACATGGTAGAAGATGAAGTGCACTTCACTGTTGATTGCGATATGTATGCGAATGATAGAAATACTCTTGACTTGACTAAATACTTAAATACTCTATTTAGCTATATAGAAAGTAGATTCCCTCATTTTAGACACATGAGTAGCACTGACAAGTTTATATTTCTCATGCGTTTTGACAAACCGACAATAGCGAAACCCATACAGTCCTACATTTTCACTATTACCAAGAAGCGAGAAGAAGCCGAACTTTTGTGTTAGACTAGATTTGTGACACTTTTATGTATGTATATATCCTGACTTGTTGTGACCTGTACTTAGCCCGGTTGGGCAAAATTGTACAATAAAGGTCTTCATTCATTCATTCATACATAGGGTTTGTCCGCCCCACCCTGGAATACGCCTGCCAGGTCTGGCACCCTGGGCTTACAGTAGAACTGTCATGTATGATTGAGCGTGTCCAAGCCAGGGCCTGTAAGATCATTCTTGGTCGTTCTTTCAGTTCCTACAGTTCAGCGCTACTGATTTGTAAATTAGAACCTCTGCATGTAAGGCGTAAAGCTCTCTGCCTGAAGTATGCCAGATCTATTGTTCACTCTGAGGTTTTCAACTGCTGGCTACCACCACGCCGCTCTGAGGTACATGGCAGGGACCTCAGAAATGCTGACAACTTCAGCCAGTTTAAGTGCCGAACATCGCGTTTCAGGAATACCACGCTGCCTTATTGTATCGATCTGTTAAACTCACACTAGTCTTTGAAGTGTCACATCTTAATCATTCAGAATGAGATCGATTTTATAATTGACATAGATATATATTTACTTGATGGTGTGTAGACCCACAATTTTAAATTGTAAAGTTTAGTGAAAATTGTGATAAGTATATTTAGATTAAGGCACTTAGGCAGGACATTCCATTGTGTTTAGTCCTAAGCGCCAGCCTCTCCTGTACAATGTACGAGGCAATTTAGTCCTCGGACTATAATCTTGTACATGGCATTGTGTGTTTAAATGAATAAACCAGTTCTCTCTCTCTCTCATATACATTGTACCACAGGCTTTCTACTACTCAAATATAACGAGGAGAATTTGCCCCCCTCCCAGCTTCCCATTTCAAGATAGCACAGAAGGTCGAATCTTCTTTAAAAAATAGTTAGAAATAGCTTACCGGAACATTCATCTTGGTCTCCAGCTCCTGTGTAGAAAATAACATTCAGTTATCTCTTTTTCACAAACAACATAGTGATTTTACTCTTCTGTCATTAAGAAAATAGATAAAAACAATTTGACATTTTTTTAACAAACAACATAAGAATTTAAACTCTTCTTTCACTACGCTTCGTTACGGAGAACATGAATTTACAAATCTAGAAATCTGTAACTAAATTATCAACAGAACGACAAGGGAAGACGAGTCAGTTCACAGGCTGTTTTTTTTGCACATTCGGGCGTGACTCCTACTTGGTTACTTGGGTCACCTTGCGGCTTACTTACACCCGGGGTATTTTGGGGCACGGCCGGGCACCGGGATGAATTTAAGTAAATAAAAATGCCGGAGGAAGGGGGAAGCCTACATGACTTGTACTCCTCCTCCGCGTAAATTAACTAATACTACTCTAATACAAAATGCAATATAAACTAAAACAAATAATAACAATAGAGATAATGTCAACAGGTATGTAAATGATTGAGCAAATATATGAAAGATATATATATAGAGTGTTATTTATCTATTTTTTTATTAAAAACAACAACAATAACAACAGTACATTTGTCAAAAACTAGGACTAGAGTTTGTACAGTCGAGTACCATTGCACATGGAGGGATAACATATACTGGTGCGTCTGGACGAATTACATGCAGTACATGAGTAGTGGAACAGTTAGAAGAGACAAATACGTGTAGTACATCTGTTATTTATCTATACCATATTGGCACCGGAGCAATTGAGATCTAAGGCTACACAACACGCTCACTCACCATATTGGCAGATGAAACGTTTCTCATAATCACATGTATCCGTGGACCAAAGAAAATCGGACCCAATCATGGCACACTGGGGCGGCATGCGGTCCCGAAATTTGAGAAAGTTGGGCTCTCCTTCGGCGAAAGCGTCGTACTGACAGCCGCTTGTAACCGGCGTGCCGTCACTCCACAGCGGAGCCGCGTTCACAGGCCCCGGGTCCTCTATTCCTGAGGGGGGAATGACATCGTGCGGTTAGAATTGTTTTTAACACAGAATGAAACTGGCTTGCCATTGTGTTAGACACCACAAAATCCCTGCACACTATCTTGTACTCTGGGAGCCTATTATAAAGGAAAAATAGGAAGACCCAGAGTCACCTACTTAGACAACTTACGCAGCGACACAAGCCTGCAAGATACTAGCTATTGAGAAGTGCTGTGGAAGAGTCTCTCTGGATTGGTTTGAGCGGGAGCTCAAAATAAGTAAGTACGTTAACGCAGCGAAATGCTTGTTACGGAGGTCCTCTGTAGGGTGTTTCCATTCTATTTGTAACAGATTTTGTGTGTTCTGAAATGGAAAGTTTGTCAATGAGGAACATCACGATGCATTGATTATGTAAATTTCTAAGTCATTTGCATAAAATCTATAATAAAAAAAGCTATCAATAATTGGTGCGGGTACGAGGTCGCCGAACACTAGTTGTTTTATAATTCTCTGGAAATTTCCAAGAGCTTGTTTTCCAAGCGCCTGCCTACCTATCCAGTATCCAGCTTGATAGCCGGAGTACTGAATGATTCCAACGATGTAAGCGTCCACAGCTGGCGTCTTGGGCATGGCCAGTGTACCGTTCCGCCCCTCACAGTACTGTCTGGCCTCAACATTTCTCAACTCCGCTCCCGGGAACTCGTAACAGGCGTGGTTAAAGGCGATGCTCTGGCCTGGACACTGTGAGACGCTGACATCTGGGAACACATGAACAAAACTCGTAACAGGCGTGGTTAAAGGCGATGCTCTGGCCTGGACACTGTGAGACGCTGACATCTGGGAACACATGAACAAAACTCGTAACAGGCGTGGTTAAAGGCGATGCTCTGGCCTGGACACTGTGAGACGCTGACATCTGGGAACACATGAACAAAACTCGTAACAGGCGTGGTTAAAGGCGATGCTCTGGCCTGGACACTGTGAGACGCTGACATCTGGGAACACATGAACAAAACTCGTAACAGGCGTGGTTAAAGGCGATGCTCTGGCCTGGACACTGTGAGATGCTGACATCTGGGAAGACATGAACAAAACCTACACATCGCCATCCTACAAACAGCTTTAAGTTGTGTTTTTATCAGTACCAACGATGTGCGGCCCATATGATACGAAGAAAAACAATCATACGTCACATTACAGTTTTAGCCTCGAACATTACGCACATTATTGTGATCCAAATAGCGTTATCATCAGCTTATATCCGTACAAACATATACATGTGTGCATTTTTAGCATTGGAACTAGCTCTGGGAATAATAGTTTAAAAGAACTTTGTTAACAGCTGTCTTAAAAGTGTTCATGTCTTCTTCTTCTTCTTCTTCGTATAACGTCCAACTTCAAGTGGTTGAAGGCTCTGGACGTGGTTACGGGTCGTTTGGCTTTGGGTGGTCGCTTTTCAATGCTTTACAGTTTGCTGTGTGTTTGTATGGGTGTGTAGCCTAGCTCCTCAAGGGCAGGGGCGCTAATCCCTGTCCGCCTCCCTGCAGCTGGGAGGCGGTGAGTACCCGCCACACTAATGGTAGCTTACATGTTGGAAATGGCGTACTTGAACATGTTAGGTCTTGCTGGAAACACCGAAGCTGGAAGCGGATTCCAGAGTCTACTAGTCCGTGGTACATAAGATGATAGATGAAGTTCGGTATTTGATCATTAACAAGGTAAGGATGAGCTCTTGTACATGTGGAGGATGAGCTCTTGTTGATGATCTGGTTACTGGTCTTAGTGACAAAAAACGTACTCTCCTAACACATCCACCACAAAACACACGCATTACAGAAAAGGTGGTTTCCTTCGTCTTCTACTGTCTCTGGAAATGAGGTCAAACCCAATACGTTAGAATTTAGACTAGAGTAGACTCATGCTAGATTGTTCTTACACTATCTGTCCGCTATCATTTGACGTTACCGAGAAGAAGCCCTCTGGTAAGAATGAAATAAACATATTCTGTTTTTTGGTGGTTACTCGTTACTTGTTTGTTTATCTATCACGTTAAATGCTTTCATTTGCACATCACTACATCACTAAAGAACTAGTTGATTAACATGTTATATCAGACATGGTAAGTCATACCTGTATGCAGCAAAATAGCCAACGCTACTTTCAAAAACGTCAGAAACTTTGGAAAGGATGCCATATTCACTAGTGCTGCTTCCAGTGACCACCTCACATTACTGACTTAGCGTTACGGGTCAGTCGTCAGTACATATGAGACATTGTAGTACTGACTCGATTACTGACTTTGAATATAAATAAGCCAGGGCCTTTCTTTTGTAGAAAATTAGGGTCAACATTTTGATTGCAAACTCTTTGAACAATTAATTGAATTTATTTGCCGTCTGTATGCCATGTGGTAATCACATTACCGTTTGTAGTCTTACGTTACTGGGGTAGGGTTAATGTCTGGCAACGGGATGCCTGGAGCTCTGTGCCCACAAACACAAACATAACTACAAACATAAACATATAAACACAAACAATCGTTTTAGTTTGTACGTTCTTACTCAGATCTTATCATTGGTGCGTTGGGTTCTTTTCGTGACTCCGAAGTATGATTCGATACAGTAAAGCATAGGACCATAGGTTTAACGTCCTCAGTTAAATACGATGCACTCGTTTGCCATATCTTTTTTAATGACTAATGGCATACTATAATACTTGTTCTCTGCTGTTTTGGAAAAGGTATAACACTCAAAAAAGGAGGGAAAAAGTTATTTGTTTGAAAATAAAACTTACAGACTAGACGCTGTGCTTTTAGTGTCATGGGGCCTTAAATGTAGATTATTGAGAAAAATGATTTGCGTTGTGTAAAATTGATCTAACGATTATCTTTACATCGCTAGCTATAGGTAGTGCGTATGTACAGATCATCACAAATCACATTCCGATCAGGTCGTCCTTTCCCAGTGTGGGCTTATTACCTATGCATAGAAGGTTCTGCTTTCGGGTGTCAACGTGATAGTATATTATCATATAGCCAGATGGAGTTGGCCAATCAGAGGCCCCCATTTCCCATGGGTTATCAGGCAGTAACCTCAAAAGTGGTCGGTTATTCTAATAACCGACCACTTTTTGGACCGCACCATTATACAGGGGACAGTCATGATTTTTTTTTGTACTGTTGTTTGTGTGTAAACCATGCATAACTGTCAAAAATATTATGATTGATTGGTTATGTTAATTAGGGCTCCACATGGGGAATATAGGGATACTTGAAAAGGAATTATGCTAATTTTACTCATTTTTCATTATGGCTTTCTAACGTGATTAAGCCGGTACCTTCCTAAATCACTTCATATATACGTACTTTGTCGTGCCCAAGTGAAAAGGCTCTGCATGGGGGGTACCAGGACTCCACTTAATACATGTAGTTTGTATTGCAAATAAGCCACATGTTGATGCTGATATGCTATCTCACAAACAGATGATTAGTTAAAATTATTAGTTAAATGATGATGATGAAATAGTTTAATGTTTGTATTGTATATAGACACTATTGTACAATATATATATTGCAAATGTATTTTTATGTAATGTATTAAAGTGTTTATTTGTTATAAAGGAATTTGTGTGAAATAACTGTCAGTTGGATAGGCTATATGATAATAACGTTAATGCCCCGCCTTATCCTCGGTGTATATGGTGAGATAATCCCT
>NC_049989.1:315487-342401 GCF_000003815.2 Branchiostoma floridae
AGGGATTATCTCACCTATATACACCTCGGGGCGGGGCATTAACCCTTTATTAATGGAACCACTTAGGACTTGTTCAAATACAATTCAATCTCTACAACTGGATAAAAAACGGATATTTACTTCCGGACGTTTCGAGTGACATCCATCACTCTTCTTCAGCAAAAGCAGAGTGAACTAGTCAGAACAATTCAATACCAGTATAGCTAACTAGAAAAACTGGTTTAACCACTAAATCGTTAGGATCATATGCAAAAGGTTACACAAATGTAAATCATGTTAGGATAGTTCCTATGGTCAGACAATACCATAGGAAAAAACTATTGTCCTTTGTGGTGCAAGGCGGGGTCCCATGTACTGGAAAGTTCTACGCGCAGTCCTCCCATCCGGTTTAAGGTGGGGTTGTAGATCTGCTCGTAGATGGCCTCCTTAACACCCCGTTCGTACCACCGTGGTTCGCGGTCAAGAATGTCTGTAGTATCCAGTCTGAAGGAATGTCCTTGGTGTAGCTGAGTGTGGTGGTAGATGGCAGAGGAGTATCCACTTGCTGTAGCCCTGCAGTGTTGTTTGTACCTTGCCTTCAGTGGTTGACTGGTTTCTCCAATGTAGGTGTCGTATTGTCTGACCATAGGAACTATCCTAACATGATTTACATTTGTGTAACCTTTTGCATATAATCCTAACGATTTAGTGGTTAAACCAGTTTTTCTAGTTAGCCATACTGGTATTGAATTGTTCTGACTAGTTCATTCTGCTTTTGCTGAAGAAGAATGATGGATGTCACTCGAAACGTCCGGAAGTAAATATCCGTTTTTTATCCAGTTATAGAGATTGAATTGTATTTGAATATTGCTTACCTGGATGTTTAACCTTCACAAACGCACTTAGGACTTGATTTGCATAACTGTTGAGGACGATTTAGAAGCCGTTTAATTGCACACCCAATTTGCCAGCGTAGTTCGTGCAATTATTCGGCGTGTACAATAATGCGAAGTTACAAAGTTGGACCGTGTACTGGATACGTTACAGCGTACTGTGCACTGTGACACGTCAATGATTACGGATCAGCCCTGAGCAGTGCACAAAACGGTTCTCCAGTTAAACCACTCAGACCAATCTGTACTGTCACTCCCAATCTGGTACTTAATGTACGTAGACCTGTATTCAGACTAGACCTCTGACACCCAACTAGCATGGTATTACAAAGGACTAGCCTTTTTTTTTCCTGCAATACTATTTTAGCCGTTAGATGGGGCTTTTGATCCATGTGCATCTATCGTCTTAGAAACCCTGACGTTCATTGATCTATACGAATAAGATGTCCAAATAAGGAAAACGTCAATATTCTTCCAAATTGTCTTCAGTCCAAATATTTCTTACAATACAACATTTCCTATATTGGGCATATAAAATTGTCTTCAAGTATGAAAGTATAAAAGACCTGTTTCTTCCAGATCACTCCAGTCACTGACGAAAACTGGTGGATTCCAGTTGAAACTTCTGACCGTTTCCAAAATCATATCCAGTTGCTTGAGTAATTGTTTTTGGCCCAATTTACAACTGTTTCGTTTTCTTAGCCTCTACCAATCTCCACATGTCACTAGAAAATTGTCAAATAGACAACTCAGCAGATGAGTCAGCCGGCCCGAAACTACAGTTATCGACATGACATACATGTACGTGACATGTGGAGCCTGGTAGAGGCTATCCCATTGTATGCATGTACACACTCTTGTCTAAACATTAGTTGTACAGTCAAATCTACCCAAGTTGACCACCCGGGGGAACGGGCAAAAGCGGTCGATTGGGACAGGTGGTCGGTTAGAAGAATATTGACTCACAACATGCCTGATGCATAGTATAAATGCTTTCCCTTGTGTTTAATGGAAAATAGCAAGCACACGCACGTGCATCCGCCGTCAATCTTTATTTTGAACCTAACATCGTAATGGTAATCAAAATCCGACGCAAACTGGCCGAATTCGGCCCCAAATCGCGCTAATTATCATCGAAAATCTTTTTCTTTTCAGTAATATACTTGCTGTATCTACTTTACCAAGGTATGAATTCGTCTGTTGGTGTTTCCTTGGGGTAAAGACCTACATAAGATAACATTTCGCGATGTCAGTCATATTTCTGAAAGACATGTGCTGCATTCTGACCTCTCCATGACTGGATGGGCAAATTGCGTGTGAACGCCAGATCATGGTTTTGTGAATGCAATCGAGTTAATATCACATGCACGGGGGATTTTTTTTCCAAATTCAATTTTGGACTTATTTTCTCATTCAAAAGGCCATGTTTTCAGTGGGAGTATTTTTGGTCTGGTCTATTATGTAAATTCACATGAGGTGCACTGGAAAAGTCCATTCTTGGACGGGGGAATTTTGTAAGATTCATTTTGGGTCTAAAGTGTGATTAGTAGAAGTGATTTTAAGCACATTTTTAAGGAGAAGTGTTCCATTTTCGCACATGGGTGATTTTGGAACAGTCTATTGTTGCATGGGGAGGGAGATGACTGAAATATACTGTATTTGCTCTCAAACAAATGTCGGCCTTTCTAGTCTCGATTTCTTTTGATGGCAGGCGGACAAAAACACAGACGAACGCTGAAAAAAAACATACCATTAACCGTCTGGCGAAGGTAATACGACCCGTGACCTCGTCAATCAAGTATGAATACCGTGTTTGTGACCTCATTGGGCGTTACCTTGAATAGCGACGCATTGACGGGGAAGTCTCAAGGTTTCGAATCCGGGGTACTAATAGTAGGCGACGGCTGTCAACCTTATCTGCAGTCTTTTCTAGGAAGAACGTCTTCAACATGTTGACTTTCGGCTGAGCGTTAAGTTCAACGCAGTCCAAGATGGCAGGGCTACCCGAGGAAGAAGGCGAGGAAGAAGGTTTGTAGACATCATTTGCATAGTAGTTAACGTTAACAACTACATGTAGCAGATTAATCCCCCCCCCCCACACACACACACACAGAATTTTGTTTCAGGTGAAATCTCTTTATTGTATGTAGTTCTATAGCGTTGACCTTCAGAATTAGGCCTCTTGCAAAACAGGAAGATTTAGTTCACAAAGTACCTTATTTCCATTCTGGTCCATTTGGTCTGATTGACAATATGTGTTATTTTCTACCGTAGAGTGGGGGAGGTGTAACAGTATGACGTATTTTTTACAAGACTGTATACAGATGTTTGGCCATGACTTATGTATTGGTCTATTGTTTGTAAAGTCTGCGATAGAAACGGTATTTGATTTCATAAATGCGACTTGAAAAACAAGTGCTTTCGAAAAAAAGCTGTCCTTTCGCTTATTACCTTCGCCAAGAAAGTTATATTTACATTCGCCGAGAAAGTCATATTTTCGGTAGCGTGTGTTTGTATGTAGAAGACCAGCATATACTTGGATGAATGGTATTGACATTCGGTATGAGGTCCTCATTTTCATAAATTATCAGAAATTGCGGAAGAAAACCTCCTTTCTTAACATAGACTGTGTACGTCTGTTGTTTGGTGGAGGAAATGTTCCAGTAATATGGTTTATGCAAAGGAGAATATTATTTGCTTAATTAATGACAAACTCAATTAATACATCAGTTCGTCTATGAAGGTTAGACATTCAGGTAAGCAATATTCAAATACAATTCAATCTCTACAACTGGATAAAAAACATTCCGAGTGACATCCATCACTCTTCTTCAGTGTCACTAGAATGAACGGGCAGAACAATTCAATACAAGTACAGCTAACTAGAAGAACTGGTTTAACCACTAACTTGTAAGGATCATATGCAAATGTCACTCAAATGTAAACCATGTAGTTCCCTGTGGTCAGACAATATCCGATTTTTATCCAGTTGTAGAAATTGAATTGTATTTGAACTAGAGATAAATATGTGTACTGTCACACATACACACAGGGTCGCTTTTAAGTGTAATTTATGCCAGGTGAAATTCTAGCTAGGTAATGATAAAAGGCAGGTGTGAACATATACAGGCCCACCTAAACAGTCCCTTCTGCAATAAGAAATGGACTAGCCCCGCCAGAACAACCCCCTTCATTCAGCAAGTTCTAAGTACTTGAGACACACGTACGTACACTCGAGGTGCAAGGGACGCTCGACCAAACAGAAAACAGTGCACGTAATAAAGCTTGCCTTATTTTACTGCATGGATAAATTATGCAGATGATCGTCAAAATTTGCATAATTAACATGTTGCTACATTCCTCTCTACTTTAAGGAACATATGGTATGAATATCAAAAGTGTAACGGCTTTTTATAATTTTGAAATTGATATGCAAATTATTGCCTCATTTGCATAAATTTCACATCTCATGGTAATCTTAATGATAACAATTAGATTTGACGAAAATATTAAACACCTACCATTTAACAGTAAGGCTGCATTGGTAATTTTCATTTGCTGAAATTATGATAATGAGCTCCCTCAAAGATACGCTACCTAGCAATTATAGCAATTATCTATTCAAATGGAATAACAACATATATTCTGTCAAATCAGAAAAATAAGTCATCTTTGTCCTTACATATTGATAGCCCTTTAGTCTTGACCAAACGTTATTTAATATCATTTTGACACAATTTGACAAACCCACAAACCAAAGTGCACAAAAGTCTAGCCCCTTTATATAGCTTGACATCATGATGGTTAGATAATTGAAGGTTGTGAATAAGTAATAGAGATGTAATGAATAAATAATAGAGTAATGGATAAGTAATAGAGTGTGACGTCACTGGAAACAGAACAGTCCATTGGTCACTGATTGTGACGTGAAAATTCAACATGGAGGCACCCATGGATTGTCAAAATTCAACATGGCGGCACCCATGGATGGCTAAGGAAACAATACAGGGATTCGCTACGCGACCCTGTAATTATATAGCAGTTGTAAAGGTTGGAATCATTTGGCGAAGATATGGGGTCGTAGAACTCTAGTTTCGGTAGCGTTTGTGGGGGTGTGGGGTGTTTGTAGAAGGTCACCATACACGTACCTCGAGAACGCCTATATGAATCGTATTGATATTTGGTGTGTGGGTAGGTCTTGATAAGACCTGGAAATTACTAGATTTTGGGCTCTGTATGGTATGGTACTGTAGCGGAACGTCCGAGTTCGATATCGCCAGTTCTGGACATGCTGTGGTCATGATTTTAGATGGTAGATAGCTTTTGTGGCTGAATATTTTTGGGATAGGTTTGAACCCCCTAGCGGCTTGTTTTAGAATTGCAGGAACCGGTTTAGGGTCAGACTTTGAAAGGAAATAACTCAAGAAGAGGGTGACTGATCGTCATGATTTTCGGTATACAGATAGCCTAAGTTATGCTTCCTATACTAGTTAAATACTAATTCTGCAAATTGAAATCTAATTGAAGCAATTTTGAGAAAATTGTCTAAATCCGCTCTGTTCCATTATAGGGATATTGCAACACCTGATATTGGTAATGAGTAAGAGAAGAATATTAATAGATAAACATTATGCAAATAAAGACCCAATTTGCATGATGAATGAGAAAATGCATTAATCCCTTTGTGTTTAATGACATGCATTTGCTATGAACAGGTGAACATCACTGAATATCAATTATGCAAATGAGGGCCTCATTTGTATAGATTATCAGAAAATATACTTAAACCATTCTTTCTTAACATAGCTTGTGTATGTCTGTCATTGGATGGAAGAGATGGTTAACTGATATTATTGATGCAAATTAGGATTTTATTTGCGTAATTAGCGAAAACCACAAATCAAAATCATTTGGCGAAGGTATGGTGTCGTGGAACTCTAGTTCTAGGTTGTATTATAAATAAAATTGTACTAAATGAGTTCCAACATACAAATACAGTTCCATTGTGGTATGTTGAAAGGAACGTTTCATTTCCTTTGAACGCAAAAGTATTGAGACTTTGAGTTATTACGTCAGTGGTTCTGTTATGAGCCACAAACTCTTGTTTTACTTCACTTCACTTCACTTGAAATCTTCTCTTTTGAAATTTCGGGCCTGCGAAAGGAAAAAAATAACTGGCGTGTCTGCAAGGAAGCTGGCCCACACTAACCCTGGCCCCGCCTTTGTCACAACATAAGCAAATAGACGCCGTTACTGATACGTATTTGCTTTTGAACACCGGTGAAATTGAGCGTGTAAAGGTGAAAACTCCATTGCTTTGTTCGGAGAGCCACCGGTGGCATACAGTGACAATGTGTAGAAACAAATACGTGTCAGTAACAAAGGCGAAAAGGCTTCTGTGGGCTAGCCTCCTTGCAGACCAATCAATCAATCAATCGTTCACACACACCATGTCTGATGCATGGTGGCTGCAGACGTAGACATGCATAAGAAGTTGCGTTTTTCTTGTGCCCACGAAGTCGACTAGGAACGTCATTTTCTACACACATTTTGTGCACGTTAAGAAATAGACTAAGGAAATTGTTTTCAGCTTGAAAGACTCTGCCACTAGTTTTAATGAAATTAGGTCCGCAGCCCAAAAATTGGCCATTAAAACATCCTTACTCCTAATTATTACAACATGGAGAGCTTCCAACCGGGACAAATATTGCAAAGGGTAATACCTATATTCAAAGGAGGAGACGCAACTTTACTTTAAAACAACTACTGTTCATGTTTGAAAGACTAGTTCATAATATACTGCTGAAATATCTCAACATTAATCATATTCTATGTATACATCAATATGGGTCCCGTAAATGTGCATCAGCGTCTCTTGCTCTTATACAATTAGTTGACAGAATATCCATGGCCATTGACAAAAACAAATATACAATAGAAATTTTCTTAGACTTATGTAAAGCTTTTGATACCGTTGATCATACCATACTCCTCCGGAAATTATCTGCTTGTGGTATTACTGGCATTGCATTCACTTGGTTTCGAAACTATCTCATTAACAGACAACATTACGGGATTTTGAACTCTACAGGCAACGAAATTCAACGTGGAGCCAATTTTGCCACTGGAGCCAACTTAGGCCCGCTGCTATTTTTGATCTACATCAACGATCTAGCGGAAGCCTTCTCTGGTTTATTCCATACTGTTTGCCAATGACAGCAACATATTTCTTTTTTTATAAAAAAAACTTTATTCTTTGATACAACTGGCTAATTTTGTAAAGTAGCTTTGTTTGAAGCAAACAAATTATCATTAATACTAAAAAATATCTTCCTCATATTTTGTGGTGAAAATATCATAAGCATAGATTATGACTTTTGGTCCGACACTACAAGTTACAAATCAGTTTATTCACGAGTAACTTTTAATCTTTAATCCAACAATCTCAGCTCAGGATAGGTCAGGATATGTTTGATTATTTCCTAAACACTAATTCACTTGTACACAACTATCATACCAGGCAAAGAAACCAACTCCATGTTCTTCTCGTTCGTGCATCTTTAGCACAGCCCTCCATAAGATAACAATTGTGTTACAATATGGAACAGTCTACAGAAAAGTTTACAAACAACATCCTCTTTTCGAAGATTTAAAACTGCTTTGAAAACCCATCTAATCATCCCTATCCCCTGTAGCAGAATCATATATTCAGTTCCTATCTTATCTTAATTTGTTACTTGATCACCCTTATTTATTATTTACCACTACCATACTATGTAAATTACCTTACTTGTATCATTCATCGATAACAATTAATTTAGTCTTGTATAGAGTAGGAGGGCTAAGTTTGAGCTGCTTACGCTCTCCTGTTTTCTTTACCATTTTTATATTTCAGCCATACCATATATGGTATGGTGAAATATATTGTATTCGTAATGTTTTCTCCTGTCAAATCTTCAAATCCCTTTATCTCGGTCGTTCCTGAACCGAATGACCTGAAATTTTGCACAAGGGTAGAGTAGGTCAATACCGAGGTGTTTTTCTCATTTTTTTCATATCTGCCTCTAAAATGATTTTATTGAAGTTTAAAGGTCATGTTTTGACCAAAACGGTATATTTTGGCCCCCTGTACCCTTGAATTACAATGGAATTACCTTAAATTTGGTGTAGATAGGCATTAGATAGTTGGTAAAATGATCCAAGTAAAATTTTTGGCATAAACCAATTTCAAATTACTAATTTCTGCACTTTTCTGAGGGGAAATTGGTTTTCTTTCGGCCTTCTCCCGTGAACTCCTGTGACCCCAGAGCCCACACGTGCCAGGTGCCAGCGGTCTGGGGAGAGAGTTAATTGCTTTATGGACGCCAGCCAATCAGCGACGAGGAAGCCGAATGCTAGTTAATATTCATAAGCGGGGCCTTGCTATCCCGTATAAACACAAACAGATGCATATTACAGCCTTACAGTGGCCATATGTTACCCTGTGCCCGGTTTAAATTGTAGTTTGCGAGGATTTGGAGTTAAGACAGGGTCATTTGAGCGGTAACGGACGGTACGCGTGCATTGAACGTTAGAATGCAAGTCTGTGTCGATGAATTTACCAACATTCCGCATGGCACTATCAATCATTTTCGGCAGATTTGACTTTGGGGGTTAGTTGAGACAATCGAGAAAATGGTACTTGGCAGAAAACGCGGGAAAATTGGACAGTTTGCGTTTAGTTTTGATACGTAAGTTTGACAGTGGCGAGAATGCATGTATTTTTTCCCGAACAAATGTAGGTACTTCTAGTGTTGTTGTTGTTCTTTTTTTACGTAAACTTTGTACATTCAAATTGTAAGTAACTTTAAACTGCCAGAGTTTGAGCCCAATAAAACACTCTCAGTACCAGAGTATCACCACTGACCTCCGCAAAGAAACCCCCGAACAAGGTAGAAACTCCTATCCTCCAGGTCTCGCACGCTACGAGCAGGAAATTATAACACTCAGACAAGATTACGTCCGATGGCTGATTGCATACAACGTAAAACAATTTAACAGTGGTATGCAGGGGCATATACTTAACAAAGAATTCGAAGGAAAATGAAATACTAGTATATAGATAAAGCCAAATCAAGTTAACTTGTTGGTCCTGGGATTTTTCAGAAAAGAAATGAAGCGACAGGGTGGTAAAATTCTTGTAAAAATTGGAGACGTCTCCGCTCATACAAAACAAGAAGAAGTTTGAAGTTTTTAGCTTGAAAAAAAAACACACTCCTACACAGTACCTGCACCTGCTTGACAATTATTAAAACGTATGCCCTACTTTTAAAAAAGTTCACTGCAATAATAAATGTACCCACATCACAAGGAGACTATGACGGTACTTAGACCTAGTTATCGAAGTGGAAATTGTTGAATGGCGTAATGTAATTTTATGATGAAAATTTTCTGAATGGAAGATGCGTTTTTTTTCACTCTCGGAAAAATAAGAGTTGCCACAATTCTAAAAACCAATCAGTTATGCATAGACGCTCCTGTGGAAGATTATATTCCTCCATATGGGCCCGGGGCATATTGGGCAAGCTCTGTTTTGACCTGGAATCAATTCACAATATTAGTTCTCTTTTGGGGATAACTTACAGTTAAAATATTGCATTTTTGCGCAGGGGTGACATGGAACAGTCCAATGTTGCGTGGGAATGGGTATGGCTGAAATATGCTGTATTTGCACCCAAGCAAATGTCTTCCTTTCTAGTTACGTATTGCGTTTGTATTATGTTTTATGCGAAACATTTATTACACGTCAGTCGTCAACATTATCAGGCGAATGTATGAGGTCGTTGAACTCTAGTTTACAGCGTATGCCAGCTCGCTTCCAGATTGACAGATATCCCCTACCTACATGCAGGTGAACCATTCGGGCCCTACCTGCCACCCTTATCTCAACACCTGAGAGAAAACATCCTTAAGAAATATCCAGACAGCGGACAGATCCTAAAGGTAAGAGTACATTCTTTTCATAGGCATCTTTCTTAACGTATTCGTTATTGGTCGACATCATCCGAAATAAAGAAATATATGAAAATAATTTCATTAGGTTGTTAGAACATAGGACATTGGAGATTTCTTTTTCAACCACCAGTACAAAAAGTACCTGATTGCGTAAAAACTTCAGAGATATGCAGGGTAAAAATGACTTTGTTGTCGAAAGAACGTAATCCTTCCCTGAGATACCATAGCTGACAGTTTTGCGCAGCAAACCTCTATGCTATACCTTGTCGAAGGCCTTTGATACATTTAAGGCAACATCTCTAGACACAAAGCCACGATCACTTATTCGATGGGTTATGACAGAATATCTGCCGTGGACGATACCCATACCATGTTTGTCGCCGAGGATTTTGTTGCTTCAAGATGAGTGCTACTGCCTTGTTAATGAAGGACTCGAAGAGTTTACTAATGATACAGAGAAGACTAATTGGCCGATACTGGGATAGAGATGACCGTTCCCCAGCATTCTTAAAATCAGGAATGACTGATGATACTTTCCACACAATGGTTTCCTGTAGGTAAAGCTTGAAGAGCTCGGCCAGGATGGGAGACTATTCTGGTGAAATGTTTGAAGAACAACTGCCGGACTTGTCTGGTCCAGTTGCCTTGATAGAATCAAGATCTTTAATGAGCTTTGCAACACCACGAGCTGTACGTTTGATGTTTCTCAGAAAATTAGCAGTTAGAGCAGGAGAATAGGGAAGTGGATGGATAACCCTGGTTATCAAGAGTAGAGTTAGTGGCAAAATTATTTTCAAAACGTTGGCCTTCTCAGAGGAAGAACAAAGAACCTCGGGGCGATTTATAAAAGTAGGTATAGATGCTTTGCCTCTATCTAAGACTTACCTGATGATTCTCCAGAACTCGCGAGAGCCAATTTCTGCTGATCTAGCATGATAACTATTCTTAGCGTTCCTTAGAACTCTTACAACGGTTACGTGCAGGGTTTTTTTTTCAGAGTCTCGCTGCACCTGTTCCGATTGTAATCATGGAAGCGGTGATTGATGGGCAATTGCAGCAGCACACTCAGGCTGGCTGTTTGGTCTCTGATGGTATTTCTTTGAGGAAAAATTATCAATTCCAGCGAGAATCCAATCAGACGGAACAACGGCTGAGTTTTTTGAATACAGTTGGAAGTGGAATCTCAGCAATGAATGTTCTGAAACCGTCCAAGTCAGCTTGGGAGTAACGGTAGATTGTCCGATGAAAAGGAACATCAGATGATTCTTTTCGCTTAGCATCAGCCTCAATGGACACCACAGAGTGATCAGAAGTTCCTAGTGGGGGTAGTATAGTAGGAACACATCTTTCAGGACAACTAGTAAGAAATAGGTCTAACAGATTTGCATATTGGCCATTAACGTCCGTATATCTAGGACACGGGTGGGTTGGTTTACAATCTGGGTTAGCTCATAGAGAATTGAAAAATCATGGCAGTATCTACCCTCGTCGTCTGTCTTATTGGAGTACGCTCACTCACTCAGTCCTCTTCTGTACCCGCTGGTACTTGAGGCATCAGGAAGTCCTTCTATCTGTTTCTGTCTGCAGCAATTCTGGGTGCCTCGTCTAGGGTGAACCCCCTCCTTTTTACTTCCTTCTCGACACAGCGTCTCCAGTTTTCCTTCGGTCTTCCTCTCGGTCTTTTTCCTTGCGGAGTCCATCGCAGTGCGACTCTTGGTAATCTGTCATGTTTCATGTGGCAGACATGGCTAAGCCATCTCCACATGCGCGCCTCGATTTCTTTGTCAACTGGGATAAGCCCTGTTCTTGCATGGAGGTTTCTATTTGATATTCTGTTCGGCCAGAATACTTTCAGGATCCTGCGTAACCACTTATTTTGGAAGACATTGAGTTTATGTTTGATGCGCGCCTTCTCTTTCCAGCATTCTGCACCATACAACAGCGCTAGCACACTGAGTACATTGCCTCATTAGATTTTGACCTTGGTACTGATATGTATATTTTTAGTTCTCCAAACTAGTCTGAGGATCTTAAAAGCCTGGTTAGCTTGGCTAATTCTTGTGTCAACTTCTTTGGTGCAGTCACCATCATCAGTACTTTGGTACATTACTGTAACCACTCCTTATGATGGACTTTAAAGACACCACAAATATGTATGCTTGCTGGCGGCCATTCGGACAAGATTTTGTCAATTTTCAACACCGTCGTCTTGGGCCAAGTACAGTGGGCAGGTGTGACACAGAAACACATGTATGGAGAGTCAGGGTCTTGATGGGTTAGATCCCTCCCGCATGGAAACCCATCCTTTATGTACCTGTCCATTGCCTTGACGTTTTAACGGGTCGTGCTTGGGAATACATATAAGAGAGGAGTAGCCAGGCATTTGTTCGTTTTGTTTTAACCTTTTTTATTCATGAGAAGCTCAGATCGGCTTGCATGATGCTTTTTATTAAGTCATGAGGGAGGTAAGGGTCAGATAAAATATAAAAGAGATACAGATTGCATCTAGTCCTAATAAATCTATCAACATATACAACTACATATACATGGTACAAAAACGAGAGCGAAAGTTTAGCGTTCATAGTCCGCGTCCGTTCGTTTTCTAGGACTGACCTCCTTCTGAAAGAAACATAAAGTCAGATTTTTCTTCTTGAAGATGTGATTCTGAAAAGTTTGGGAAGTGTAGACCTCTTATGTTGGTATAGGAAATCAATAAGAAGGGGCCTACCTTGTCTACAGGGAAACTGTGTTTAGGTTTATCACTAGTTCTGATGATTGTTATAATTGTTAATATTGAAGGGGTTTAGTGGGCAGATGCCAAGGAATGATACCAGGAGAAGATTTCTTGCAAAAGTTGTCTTAGTCATAATCACTTCCGTAAAAAGTCATGTGTTAACGATGTTTAAAGGTACGGATGTCTTGTCATTATATATTTGCAGATTTTCACAATGAAGAAAGTATGAATTGTACGTGGGCGCTAAATAAGTACATGTAACAAAAATCACTATCAGTACTTGTGGCCCTGGTCATTGTAAACTCTAACCATTCTATTCTTAAACCGGGTATGTAGGAACTGATCCAAAATGCGGACGACGCTGGCGCTACCGAGGTATCCTTCCTCCTGGACCTTACCGACTACAACACACTCGGAGTCACGTGCAAGTACCCTGAACTACAGCAGTACCAGGGGCCGGCCCTGTACGCCTTCAACAACGGAATCTTCACGGAGCAGGACTGGAAGGGAATCCTGGCCACCGAACAGGGAGCGAAACGAAAGGACCCGTTCCTGATTGGTCGGTTTGGACTTGGCTTCAACTCGGTGTACCATATTACAGGTAATGCACAGTATGTAATTTTAAAATTGCCCGTACTTTTGAAAAACAATTAAACAATGAAGTATAAGAATAAAAAATAGATATGACAGACAAATGCTGCTGCATGCATATGTAAATATGTATGTATTTATTTGATAGTTAAGATATCTTAATTTTTTATCATATATGATAGTGTGATAAAATTAAAATTAAGATTTTCAAGCTTAAAAAGGCTTCTTATTTGGATAGTATATATGCTTAACGGAAATGATTATGAATTATTAATCGACATGTAATAAAAATTACCACTGTATATATTTGATAACATATGATCTTTTCAGCATAAAAATTACATTAAAAGATTTCAAATA
The DNA here is from genome assembly GCF_000003815.2 of Branchiostoma floridae. Taxonomy (NCBI): domain Eukaryota; kingdom Metazoa; phylum Chordata; class Leptocardii; order Amphioxiformes; family Branchiostomatidae; genus Branchiostoma; species Branchiostoma floridae. Next base: position 329,039 of record NC_049989.1, read on the forward strand.
CTTTGGATGCTATGAAAAAGGATTTGACGTAATACACCCCCCCCCCCAAGAATCGGCCCGTAGTCTGTTCTCTGTCCTCTAGTCTTATTTAAGATAACTGAGAACCCTAGCCTGTTGCCTTGTAGCCGATAAAGGTAGCGTTTTAAATTTGGGCTGGGAGGGGACCAAGCAGGTTTGTAGCCAGCACCCGTCCTTCAGTCCTTTGAAGGAATTTTGCAGCTGGGGACTGAAAAAATTTTGCCCATTCCGTCCTCTGTAATGGACAAAAACTATAACGTTATGTTAAGTCAGGAAACATAAAAAAAAACTGTCTTCTTGTGTAATTTTTCACCAAAGCAGATATACAGCTTAGTCTACCAGCAAACTCTACACCTCAAAATTCTGATTCAAAATCGGGGGGACTGAAAATGATTTCAGGCTGGCTACAACCCTGGGACCAAGGTCATAGACAAAGAAGACAACAGACATATCTGGTGGATCAAGGAGGCAGTCTGGATAAGGAAGGCAAGTTTAGAACCAAGACGAGGGTGAAACAAACTTAACCACGTTTGGGACAGTGGTCTCGCCGCAAAAGCACCACCCACACTGGCTACAAATAGCAAAGAGAAGCGGAACTCCAGTTAAAAGCTCTAAAGGAATTGTCTGAGGGAAGTCAAAACGTGAGTATTTACTGGTTTTGTAAAAAAAAAAGTATCCACTGGCTTAACGTGTAATGTGGGGATTTCGGGCGCAAGAAAGTAATGCTAAGTATTTTCCTTTTATATCATTCACATAGACGTCCCGAGCGTGATGAGTGGAGACTACATTGCCATCCTGAATCCACTTTGCCATCCTAGAGCCTTTCGTCAAGGCGGGCGACGCTACAAGATCACCTACTGTCAAAGGTACGCAGAGTTCCTTCCCTTCTTAAACACCTTAGACAAGCTTGGGCAAGACAGACATTACCCACACACGCTGTTTCGTTTCCCCTTGCGTATCGCTCCATCGGATCTATCAGATACCATCTACACGCCTACAAGAATGCGGGAGCGCTTCGCAGAACTTCTTGTGGACAGAGATTGTCTACTCCTCTTCCTGAAGAGCATAGAGAAAGTTACAGTTAAGGAGCGAGATGACCCCCATAGCAAAACAGTTGTTTTCACCGCAATTACCAAATCCCACGGCAACAGGAATCAGTGGGCCAGATTTCTTGACGACGTTTCAATCGGGAAGAGAGATGTCGAGAGCTGCCAGTTGGTGACGATAAGAACTGAAAACGCACAAGGACAGAAGATGAAAGCTCAGTGGCTGGTGAAGAACAAAGTGTTTGATCTTGTGAACATGGAGGAAGAACAGCTGTGCACCCGGCAAGGAGTCATACCTTGGGTAGGGGTGGCGATGAAAGCACATGAGCCTCCAAAGGGGCGAGTATTTTGCTTCCTCCCCCTGCCTTCTGACCCAGAAAACTCCACGGGACTTCCCGTGCACGTTCAAGGATACTTCGGTCTCAGCGACAACCGGAGGTCTGTGACGTGGGAATCATCCGACCACAGAGACGACACGACTGAGTGGAACGCGCTGTTGCTCACACGTCTCATTCCTAAAGTGTATGCAGAGCTCCTGAAGGCAGCCACAGAGCATATTGAAGAATCACGTATCATGCCGTCCCTGATATACGACTCATGGCCACACCAACTGTCACCAAGATGGCAAGAGATTCTTTCTCAATTTGCAGTGGATGCCATTGAGTTATCCATATTCCACACGAAGGCTTCAAACGGACAATGGATATATCTCTCTAAGATTTACGCAAATGACATTGATGACATAAGTGTCAAAGAGGCAGTCGATGAAATATTGCTTGGTGTAGGTGTCAATGTTGCAACGCTTCCAGGTCATGTACAAACTGCGATAGCAATAGGTGGCTATAAGCCGATTACAGTGTCTCCATCTTTGGTAAGAGCAACACTGAAAAGGTTTCCTGCTCTACTGTCAAACATTTCCTGGCATATGAAGCTTCATCTATTGGAGTACACCATGTCTGACAGTTCCTACAAAGACATGTCAGGCCTACAGCTCCTACCTCTGAAGTCAAAAGAGTTTGTGCATTTCAGAGATACAGGAATTGCCTCAGATGTATATTTGTCCTCTGAAAGACATCCCGCTAGTCTTCTTCCATGTCTCAACCAAATGCTTGTTGATGATGAAATTAACCCTACATTGTCCCACCACCTGACGGCTTTGGCACGAACAAGGGTCACACAAGTTCGAGAGTTGACTCCAGATGATGTCGTGAGGCTCTTGACCTCTGCGCTACCCCAAGGATGGTGTAACGAGTCTTTGAGTAAGATTCTTTGGCAACCAGATGAAGTCACACAACCACCGTTAACATGGCTGGAAACAATATGGAAATGGATTGCCCAAGAGTTCCCCAAGTCTCTGACGAAGTTTGAAAGTGTGCCTCTACTTCCACCATACACTCTACAAAGCAAGCAAATCGTTCTCTTTTCACTTCGCAAATTCGGGGCAATGATGAAGCAGGGAAGATCTACTAAACTAAATGGCATTTGTGCCATCATGGAAAAAGTTGGCGTAAACCTCCTCCACACTCCACTTGCACCATACATTTCACATAGTCGTATCTCGGACTACGTTGTATCACCTACACCGACCGGGGTCTTGTCTGTTCTCGAAGGGCGAGAGGCATTGGTTGATTTCGTCCTGAACAGAGAAGAGAAAGTCTTACTGAGAGGTTTTCTTGCAAAGATCGAAGACGGCGACTTGATGGAACAGCACAAAATTGTTTTGAGAAGCCTTCCCATCCTGGAATGCCAGAAGAGTACATACCCGTCCGCTCCGACTAAGTTTACATCAGCCAAGTGTATTTCTGTGGCTCTTCCGAACGACGACTGTCCTGAGGATGTACCTCTAAACCGGTGGCTGCTATCTTCACGTGATAGTAGTTCTGTGAGCATCAGCAGAATACTAAAGCTTCATAAACTGACGCTGGCAGAACTCTTAATCGAAGACGTTCTACCCATCATGCCAGCCTTACCATCTTCAACTGTGCAGAATATAATGATCTGGGTTCTTGACAGGCTAGACTCATTACAGATGCAGAAGGGTGACATCATAAGTCATGTTAAGAGGATTGCTTTCGTGACGCGGCGAGATGGTAAAGTTGCAAAGCCGTCGGAACTTTTTGACCCTACCCCTCCTCAATTCCAGGATCTTTTCGCAGGTGAAAATGTCTTTCCAACAGGAGCATATTGTACAGAGCCACATTTGTCAAGGCTGAGGATGTTGGGGCTCAAAAACACACTGACCACTACTAACGTTGTGACAAGTGCAGGGTTGGTGTCAAAGATGGAACCGGGTGTTGCCATCATAAAGGCTAAAACGGTGTTGCGATGTATAAGTCGGAAAACATCGTGTTTTACTGGAAGTGACCAACGATTGCTTGAAGGATATGAGTGGATGCCTTGCAGACGAGAGAGTCCAGATGGTTACCCTGCTGAATTAGGGTGGTTTGGGGAAAATGTAGTGACGGCCACGCCTGACAACGTAGTAGAAAAGGCGATGATGAGCCTGGTAGGATCAACTATGCCCATCTTAGATGGGGAACCATCTGAAGAGTTTAAGTCCGTGTTTAAGTGGCCCAAACCACCACCAGTCAATAATGTCGTCCAGCACCTGCAGTCAGTCATCCAAACATACATTTCCTACATGTCTAGTACGCCAAGTAAGAGCGTGGGGGCTCTTACTGACATGATCATCCAGATTTATCAGCACTTCGCAGACAGACAAGTGACTCGTCAACAACTTGAAAGCGAAGTTTCTCGTTTCGATCTGACAGATTGGGTTTGGCACGGAAGTGGGTTCACGTCTCCTGAGAGAGTTGCCGTCAGCTCAGATATGACTTTTGACCTCAGTCCTTATCTGTTCGTTCTCCCCACCCAACTCCCCTCTGACGAGAGGCTGAGAAAGTTCTTCTTACAGATGGGAGTTTTCGACACGTGGCAGGACGAACATGTTGTCAGGGTGCTGCACGACATCCAGGGGCAATGTGGGGATGGAGAATCACTGTCGCAGTCACAACTCGAGCTTTCCATGAAAATCATCAACTTTCTGACGAAAAACTGCTCTCAAGCATGTGCTTTAGAGGGTCTGTTAGTTCCCACACATGACGAGGATGGAAAGACCAGACTTGTGCCTCCGAAGGACTGTATGTACTGTGATAGCGATTGGCTCCGTGAGAAGGGACACAACAATCAAATGGGCGGCTCCTTTCGGATGCTACACCAAAGTATTTCTCCCAAGATGGCGAACCTGCTGGGAATCCAATCTCTGACACACAGGCTTGTTCAGCCCACTGCCCTTAGACCAGGCATGCGAGCCTGCGGACAGAGGGAACCGATCACAAGACGAATCAAGACAATTATAGACGAGTACAAAGAAGGTTCTGGAATCTTTTACGAGCTCATCCAGAATGCCGACGATGCAGGCGCAACTGAAGTGAAGTTTGCCGTGGACTGGAGACAAAACTCGGGATCAAGAAAGTCATTGTTTTCCTCCGGCATGGCCGCTTGGCAAGGCCCCGCCCTCTGGGCTTACAACAACAAAGTATTCACAGACGAAGACATGCAAAACATCAATGAAATTTCTGGAGCGACAAAGAAAAGAGACACCAGCAAAATCGGCAGGTTTGGTTTGGGATTTAACTCGGTTTATCATATAACAGACATGCCAAGCTTCATCAGTCGACACTATTTCGTCTGCTTCGATCCGCACAAAACACATCTGGGACCCGTGGTGAACGATAATGACCCAGCTGAAGGGGTCCAGGTTGAATGGAATCGAGATGAAATACGAAACATCTACAGAGATCAGTTTGCGCCGTTCAACGGAATATTTGATTGTAATATCTTCGACTCTGACACATATCCAGCAACGCTGTTTCGCTTTCCTTTCCGCACTGAAGATGAGGCCGAAAAAAGTCAAATCAGCAGCACGGTGTACGACCGTAAGCAACTGTTCAAGCTTTTAACCCACTTTGCTCAGAATCTAGACAGCCTCCTACTCTTCACCCAACATGTTCGCTCTGTCACAGTGGTCGAGATAGACGAAGAGGGGGTAAGGAAGGAAATGATGCAGGTTAAGAGCACAGTCGCGCCACTGATTAAGAAATCCCCATCACATAGGCCTGAAGACCAACCACCCTATCTTCTGCAAACAGCATCATCGTACATGGAAGGCCAACAGACGAAACGTCCCCCAGAAGTTCCCTCAATTCTAAAAGACGTCTTTGTGGAAGTCATTGACAGCAGAATAGCGACAGAATCAGGGACTAGGATAAACAAGAGGTGGCTAATCTCCTCCTGCATTGGATCAGCTGAGTCCTTCAGGATGGCGCAAACTGAACAGGGCAAGAAGAATGGACTGCTACCTTGCGCAAGTGTTGCAGCTTGCCTCGACGCAGACACGAATCTTCCAATAAGTGTTGTCGGAAACGCTTTCTGTTTTCTACCTCTTCCAGAATTCACGGGTTTACCCATACACATGAATGCTCCGTTCGCCATATTCTCCAACCGTCAAGGAATCTGTAAAAGGTCTGGTTCGGGTATTGAGCAGTCAATGGAAGTTGAGTGGAATAAGTGCCTGCTACGTGACGCTATCCCCACGGCGTATCTTACCCTTCTTCAACATCTTACACTGATCCAAGGGAATTCTGCATCTCTCGTCAGTGATCCGTTTCGTATATGGCCAAACATTTCAAGAGTTGAGGAGGCTTTGTATCGAGATAATCTCATTCCTTGCTTCTATGAGCAGGCCGTGAGGTCACCATCGAAAGTACTACTCTCCTTGGACCAGAACTGGATCTCCATTGAAGAGGCAACCTTCTTACACCCGTCTCTCAGAGATAGTGTGATTGGTGAGGAAGCCCTGCAAATTCTTAATATCTGGATAGCTCAACAGCGTAAAGTTGGCAGGTCCACACAAGGGGCTGTCGATATACCTAGTTGGGTGTTTGAAGGCCTTCAAACGTGCAAAGATCCAGGACCAACTAGCACGGCCTTCACGCTGAATACCATTTATAGTGAGGTATTCTACCCTGCAGTGAAGCAAGGTTATCTGGCAAATCACAGGTTGATCCTCGACAGCTTCGTTCTTCATCTGCTTGATGTAATCTTTGATGAGATTTCAAAGGAAAAAGACATATCGTTCACATCTTTACAACATCTCCCTTGTGTGCCAAGCTCTCCACAGGGTACCTTATTGCGCTGCCCATTTGAATTGGTGCGCCCTGACAGTAAAGTTGGCAAACTTTTCGACGAAGATGACCAAAGGTTTCCATTCGGGGCAGAACTGAAGAAACCACGAAGATCAAAATCTCTGAGGCGACTTGGGATGATGGAAAAATCTCTCCCCTGGGAAATTTTGTGGGAACGTGTTAAGTCATTTGACACATGGTATCCAGATATCGATCAAGCTCTGAAAAGGATGTCGTATCTCTACAAATTTGTCGTAGGAACGCCTGCCCTGATCAAGGACGTGACGAACATGACACATCTAGCTAGAACCGCCGTGAAGCATCTGGTGATGGTTGCGGAGAAGCCACCTACGGATCAGAATAGCCAATCAAGCCTTCCGACCTTTTGTCATGCAATTTATGAGCTTCTACAGACAACCTCATGTAAAATACTAGCTGGGGATAAGGACGGGAAGAGAGAGAAGAAATGCATTATCACTGATGACGTTGTGAGAAAAACCCTCATCGACATTCCATTTATCTACATCACCAAGGATGGAAATTTTGTACGAACGAGAGATCTGGCCTTTAGAAATCACGGACGAGCTATGACTGTGCTAAGAACTGTACCAGACGAACTTGAACCATACAGGACTTTTCTGAGATCTTGTGGAGTCAAGGAGTTTTTTGAGGCTGTAGACTTTGTGGGTGCACTGAAACGAATGGCAGGCAAGTATGGTTGCCGGCCACTTGAGGAATCCGACCTGCAGGATTCTCTCGCTCTTGCTCATAACCTTGAAAGAGAACACATTCAGCGTTTACAAAGTAACCGAACTGGTGTCGAAATGTCATTGAGGAGACAGGTTTTCTTGCCAGATCGGGAAAAGGTTCTTCGAGCAATTTCACAACTTGCGTACAACGACGCCACTTGGCTACCGGAGGATCCATCGATTACCTACTATGTTCACCCTCAAATACCACGAGAACAAGCCGTACAGTTCTTTGGTGTGGAGACTGTAACATCCAAACTATTCGACCAAACGGCTGAGGACTTTTGTGACATTGGAGAAGATTTCGGCCAAACTGAAGAGATGACGGACAGAATCAAGGGCATTCTGGAATCATACTCCACAGGAATGGACATTTTCAAAGAATTGCTTCAGAATGCAGACGATGCAGGAGCAACTGAGGTCAAGTTCATATACGACACAAGGGGTCATTCAGACGAAAGGATCTTCGGCATAGACTGGAAGCCCCTGCAGGGTCCAGCCTTGCTGGTCTATAACAATAAAACATTCAGCCAAAGTGACATCGAAGCAATCCAGAAAGTTGGAAAGGGAAATAAACAAGAGAAAGGTTCCACCATAGGACAGTTTGGTGTCGGCTTCAACGCCGTGTATCATCTCACTGACTGTCCTTCTTTCATCACGGACTCCGACGTGATGTGCATATTTGATCCTCACGATCGATATGTCCCTAGAGCTAAGATGAGAAAACCAGGGGGGCGGCTGTTCCCCGTGAAAGACTTGGAAGATAAGTTTCCAGACGTCCTAAAGACGTTCATCGTGCCTAATGAAGGAGCCCCTTTAAAGAGATCTACCCTTTTCCGTTTCCCTCTGAGGACAAAAGAAATGCCTGTAAGCAAAATTACAGATATTTTGTTTCCGCCAAATGATATGAATGACATGATGACTTTATTTTGGAAGGAAGCTAACCAGTCCATCTTGTTCCTCAATAATATTGAAAAAATTGTCTTCGCCACCATCAAAGGGAATGATTCAGAAATGCAAACGCCAGAGAGTTATGTTGAAAACTGTGCTGTCAGGAAGACAATGTTGGAGAAAGCACAATCAAACCGTTCCGATATCACAAATCACATTAAGAAACACTCAGAGCATGTTAAGAATAAGTCGGGTAGTGCACACGGTATTTTATCCATTCCACCCGTTGAGAGAACGTACCAAGTTGTTACAGAAGACACACACGACAATGAGAAGACCGTTAGAAATTGGCTTATTTCTGAGAGAGTGGGATTCAACAAGCGGCCAGACCTCCATGCAGAACAGCTATCATTTGCCCGACTTAAGTGCATTATGCCACGCGTAGCTGTTGCTGCGCTGTTTGACGAGACTAGACTAGACGTAACAAATGCCGTCCAATCACTGCAAACCAGTGACAAATTGTCTGGTCAAGTGTTTTGCTACCTTCCACTACCAACACCAACGACATGTCTTCCAGTTCATGTCAACGGCCACTTCGCCCTAGATCCATCCAGAAGGAACCTAGCAAGCAGTGGTTTAGGAGGAAAGTGGAACGAACTGTTGAAGACGCAGCTATTAGCACCAGCTTGTGTGAGCTTAATGGTGGAGTCCCTATCACAAGTGTTGTCTGAAGGATTCCAACTGAGACAGTACTGCTCACTGTTTCCTGTGGTGAACGAGGAAGCAGAGGCGGTTTCCTTCAACGCGTTAGCTGCTGAGGTGTACCGCATCATCGCAAACAGAGATGAGAATCTATTGCCTGTAGTTGTAGATACAGATAATTCCTCATCCGTCACATTCGAAAAGCCAAGTGACTGCTTGTTTGAAGTTGACGGCGACGTCATAGATGATGATGCAAGCGAAACGCAAAGATGTGTCGCTAAGAAGACTCTCTTATCCATTGGATGCAAAGTCGTGGAAACAAAGTACATGGGCTGTATCTATAACAACTTTAAACATGCTTGTATCGATGTCATCAACTTTTCTCCACTTAGCACTGTCCAATGGCTACAGTCACAAGACCTTGAATGTGTGCGAAATAGCTGTCTCATTGAAGACGCAGAAGGTCTTAAGAATATCCTAAGCTATTGTTTGAGTCCAGTTCGCAAGCAATCTCACAACCTGAATGACTGTCTACATGACGTACCATTACTTTTGGCTCAGGACAAAAATCTCTACAGATTCAACAAAGATAATCACGCGTACATATCCACATACCACGCGCTTGTTTCCGCGAAGTATACATACCTATTTGTGCACGAGTCCCTTCTTGAAATGCTATCCAAAGTACTACTACAAGACCCAACAGGAACAGCAGTCAAGTATTTGGACATCCAAGACTTAGCATCGCTGGCAACTAGTCATCCTGACATCGTCCCAGATGAGTGTTTGGCTCAAACAACCGGACACAACTCTTGGCGTCCAGATGAGACCTTAACAAGACCAACAGCTGAATGGATTAAACTCCTGTGGACATTCATAGATGAGAAAGCAAAGTATGGGCACAGTCTGCACCCAATTAAGTATTGGCAGATCATCCCCAGCACACGGCCTTCTCTCTTCTCTCTTGCCAATGCGAAGCTCACCTTCACGACAGACACTCAGGTCTCTCCCACAGTTCTGGATATCTTGAAGAAATTGCACTGTCCTTTTATAGATGAGGGTCTTCTAAGAGTAAACGTCATAGACAAAAACTTGGCGTCACCAGCTTCTAGTAAAGACGTGATAACTGTACTTGAAGGTGTCATGAATGACGGGTACAGTCTCGAGGGCACTCTAGACAAGGTCGAGTGCGCCGCCTTACTCCAGCACCTGCAAAGAGACGCTGACGATCTTCTGAGAAGCACTAAGTTAGGTATTCTTAGAAAGCTTCCAGTCTTCGAAACTTTGGACGGAATACTGAGATGTATCTCTGGTGTGAGGAAGGTACTTGCACTAAGTACCAATGCGAATACCAGTCAATTGAATATCAACGCTCTTTTGGAACCCACGGGCTGTGTCGTCTTGAAGTTCAATCCAAACCTGGTGAAACTATACGAAGTATTAGAGGTGACGGAAGTTAACCAAGTCATACTGTATGTCCAGCATATTCTTCCTGCCTTCCATCTTGTGAGCAACAGTGAACAACGCATGTCGTACCTGACTCATATCAAAGATCATCTACTGCCTTCGCTAAGCACACAAAGCCCACAGAGGTATGAGCTGCTACAAAAACTGCAGACAACAGCGTTCATTGCAAACATTCACGGTAAACTGTTCACTGCTGATCAGTTTTACAACCTCAATGAGCCACTCTTTGTTGTAGCACAGGAACATGTTGACTTTATAAGATTTCCCCCGCAGCCGTTCTGTGATGACACCTGGCTAGACTTCCTGCATGACGTTGGTTTACACACCAAGATGGACCCGCATCACTTTTTAAGGTGTGCCAGGACTGTGGAAGAGAAGTTACGTGGAAAATGGGATGAAGACAGCACAAGTCTTGAGCTGCTGGCCAGAGAAGTTGTGACTTACCTGTTTAGACATGTAAATGACCTTCTTACTGTGCTAGAAGAGGTATCAGAGACACGATTTATTCCGTGTCACCATCCTTCCCAACGTCTGACGGATATTCAGCCAAGTGCAGACAAGGACGCCGTCTGTTTCCGCGGGTCGGTTACATCTGATCAGGAATCCTTGGTCTGGACAACATCACTGGCTCTTCCCGAGTGGGCGCGTCCTCCCTCTGATGACGTAACAAGACTGCTAGGGGTATTAGATAGGCCACCCCTGAAAGATGTTATCGACAACTGCGTGAATATCTGTTCCAAGCAAGATGGTAAAATCGCTAGATCTAACTTGTGTCAGGTCATGGAAAGCATCTACCAGTTCCTTCAAGAATCCTGCGCAGAAATTTTTGGTCATTGCTTTGAAGGCGAAAGGCCACCCTCTAGAGCAGAATGTGACAATTGTCAACTGATCAACCAAAAACTTTGCACTGTCCCCTGCGTTATCGTCGAAGTGGATTCCAGTCAAAGTTTTGCTGTTGGTTCAAGGGTTGTCTTCGAAATGAGCCCGGAAAACAAAGCCGTCTTTGAAGGATATCTCTACCGTCCATACAGACGGTTAAGCCCGTATGAACAGTTATTCAAATGTCTAGGAGCCACAGAGAGTGTAACACTGGCAAAGTACGCACTCATCCTGAGTGAACTTGTGAATAGGTTTGGCTCAGATAGTCTACATGAAGACGCCTTACCGTGGAAGGTTGCTTGTGCGGCAGTTGTGCGTATCGTGGAGCTATCGTGTGGAGACAATGGGCCTGAACAGTGGCTCAGTTTCATGTCTCAAACAACCCAACCAATCCTTTACCTTCCTTCGGAAGAGAACACACTAGAGCCATCACAAAACATTGTCATACTGGACGGCAAAAATCACAATGTGGAAGACCTCGGTCACAAACGTCTCACGAATTGGCTAAAGCTTTCTCGAGTCGCTGTAGAGTCGATCCCTAAACAGTTTCGCCCAGTATTCTTGAGTGACATCACTGAGGAAAAGTTCTCTGAACTCTCTACCCCATGTGAGGATGGAGCAAGATGTCCCTTCCGCTCGTTTTACGACAAGACACTCCGAGATGTGGAGTTTTGTCGCCTTTTGGCACTGAGCATTTCTACCGGAGAAAAATCCATGGACAAAAGTGAGCTGATCCCCAAAGTTCGTGACGGGCTTGCTAACATACGGCTTCACTGCTACACAACTATAGAACTGGAACTGTTTGACCTACAGAACGTAGGTACGTCAAGCAAGGGGAAAGCAATGCAGGTGTGCCTGTCTTCCGTGAAATCCGCGTCTGAAGACTCAACTTGTCTTAACATGTTTCTGAAGCACAATGCCATATTTGAAGAAAGCAGAATTTGCATGTCTTTCAATTTGCAACTCGCAAAAGCTCTCTGTAATGTGTTCCCGGAGTACGATATGGATCTTGGGAATGTTCTAGAAGAGTTGATGCAGCGTCAACCAACAAAAGACACACTAGACAAGATAAGATACGAAGTTCTCCAGAATACAGGGTATGGCTACTCCTTGGGTTCTTCGGTTGAAGAACTCTGTATTATAAGTTTCAGACCAGACATTAACTTGAAGGAGGGAAATATTGTAGCCTATCGACTCCCCAGTGCCGGCAAGGGAGAAAATGTTTTCCAGGCCATCTTCGCAAAAGTCGTGAAAGAATTGTATTTAGGTGCGTTGCCCATGGACCACGAGGAACATGAAGTAGCTAAAGTTCCCACATCGGGTGAAAAGTTATCCTTGTTACAAACTGAAGGAAACACCGAACAAGCACAGGCCAATGTCACACTAGACTTTGAACGTATATTTGAAATAGACGCAAATCGAGATGAAAACCTTCTTGTCAAAGTAACCGAAATGTACTCATTGGACAAGGAACAGGCAGTACAAGTCATGGAAAGGGCGGAGGCCATGCAGCATGTGACACAAGTTCTTGAAGAGGCCTGGGACTTAGAAGAGGACGACCACAAGAGGGTTGTGGGTCGACTGTATCTGTACTGGCATCCAAAGTCAAATCCAAGTGATGAAGACTACGCTCAGCAAGTGATTGGACACATTAGGGATGAAATCAAAAGAATGCTCAGGGAGGATGACGAATACATTAAAGAATTCGAGGCGGACATCCCGAGACCAAGACGCTCCCACTCTAGACGGCGGTCCGGGCGCAAGCGAACAGGCAGAAACAGAGAGATGTCGGACTACGATAAAATGTTCAATCAACTTGACGATCTGACCATCACCAAAACAACACAGGGTGGAGGCCATGCGAGTGGTGGTTTCTATGAGGAACGCTTTCAATACTCAAGCGACGAATCGCAAAGACAACGCACACGTCTCTCACCTGATTACGGTGAAGCTCGCAGATGGTTTCGACAGGCACAAACTGACTTCGCTTCCGCTAGACTCTGTGAGCAACATAGATACTACAGCAGCGCTGCCTCCATGTGTCATCAAGCCGCGGAGAAAGCTTTGAAAGCCGCTGGGTTTGCTGTGCATGGATCGAAGTCATTCGATCACAGACTCGACCGGTTGGCTAGCAATGTTGCTGAGTACCAATCCAACTTCTGCGAGGTCGTGCGTGTTACCTATGACCTGTCGAGCCTCCACTGCAACAACATAAGTCCACGCTATCCAGACCAGTGGGCAAGCCCCACCATCCCAGCTGACGCGTACAGGGCAACCGACATCAGCAGCATGCTGAACTTCACTGGCCAGATCCTGACCCGAGTCTCTTCCCTGATACCTTAACATGAAAGATTCAACTGCAGGGTACTACATAGTGCAGGTGAGTGTGCGTGTGTTTGTGTGTTTGTGTGTGTGTGTGTGTGTG
>NC_049989.1:353152-353646 GCF_000003815.2 Branchiostoma floridae
TTGAAAACTACTTGTCCTGTTACTGATTTGAGTAAATCTGGCTGAAGTGGGTAACTATACGGCAAGCCAGCTGCTGTACGTATATGTGTGGGGAGGGGGGGAGTCCAATTTGCTCCAGTAAAAATATTATGACATGTAATTATATGGGGAAGATGAGGAAACAAATTTGTCATTATCTCAAGAATTAAAACTTCCAGGGCATACAAAACAGTTACCATCAAATTGCTAGACGTTTTACTGTATGTCCAGTCTCATCAAATATTCATTTGCAAGAATTTCTATATAGTTGTTATGGCTAGTCTTCATCAGAGCTCTTGGGGTGTGCCTAAATACCACAAACGACCACAAACGACTCGGAAATACCACAAACGACCACAGTATGCAGTGTATATGGGTCAAAGAGCTTGTGTGGCACTCTGGAGACATCGTGTACACATGTATGAATTTAAAAAAACGCATGCAAGTCCTGCATATTCACCAGTTATTTCGAGTTG
>NC_049989.1:353746-359755 GCF_000003815.2 Branchiostoma floridae
GTGCCTGGATACTTCAATGATCATGTAACCTCTCATAGAATAATGATCACGAGTGGTCTTATTCAGTGTCACAAAATTGATATCTGGGTGTCTTAGTGTGCCTATGTGTACAGTTGTATTTCCGTATGTACGTAGCCAGTGTCCGATCGCAGTCGGTTACCTATATATTAGCATCAGACGAGTTGGGATCGGAGTTTCCCCTAGGAGAGATGCCGATCGCAATCTGTACTAGTAGAATCGCCAATTCTACTAGTATAGATTGCGATCGGGATCTCTCCTAGGAGAAACTCCGATCGCGATCTCTCCAAGGAGAATCGGCGATTCTACTGGATCGTGATCTCTACTGTGACATATATATGTATATACAAATGTATATATGGGTATGATACGACTACTTTATATCAATTTTTTGTTGTTATTCAAACCATTCGTCAACTTATTCTAGTAGTGGTTGCATGATCATTGAATTATCTAGTCACCGATGAGGTTAATTTGAATGTTATCTTTTTTTTAGTTTTCATGTCTACGTAATGTTAAATGCAGTGTTCATAACGTTATATCATATTTCATTGAGAGGTCTGTTGTGAAATGTTTAAGAGATTCAAGTTATAACGAGCTTTGTGCGATATTGCGAAAAAATTACACTTTTTACTAAGATCAGTTTGTCATTGCGTCATATTTGAGCTGTTGTAGTATGCCAACTGTTGTCAGTAAACCACAAAAGTTTTTTGTTGTTGGACCGGTCCTAGCCAGATTTAATCTCGTCTATAACAGCCCGCCCAACATCCGCCAGAGGGTTCAGTAGAGTTTGTGTTACACAGACTAGACCGGTCCGGACCTGAAAAAATCTGTGGACCGAATTTTGCCCTGATAAGAAAATGAACAGGTAATACCGACAGGCCTTCACGTGTTTGGGGCTTACCTGTCCAAGAAAATGATAAAAGCGAAGCAGAGGAGGGAGGATAATCATTTCTACCAATTTTCTTGTCAAACTTGGTCCAAGTTTACAGCAAAGGCATTAACTGTTGTTTAGATGAAGATAGGATCTTAAAACGCCGGTGGATGTCGGATAGTCCACCAAACAGATTTCTTTGTAGCGAAATGGACCATTGCTTTGGGTATCACCCATTCAAATGTTTTCACAGATCATTAGGTCCCGGTTCAGATCAAGACCTGATTCTCTGGACATGAACCGTACCTGTAATTGAATTTCCTGTATCAGTACCCACCCCCATTTCCGCAATATATTTTAGTTGTAGGCATGAATGCCAACAGAAAGAGATTCTTTTTGAGAAATTCTTTTTGAGACGATAATAGCAATATCTGACACTGATGACGTTACACAATAAGTAAAAGGAAACACCTTTAATTCTCATGTAATATACAGAAATCTGGCTGGCGTTTTCAGAATTCTTGAGATTCGGCAGAACGTTTTAAAATGTTGATAACCTTTTGTTGCATCATACAAGATTCAAATATACTGGGAAATCTACAAAGCGAGGCATGTGTAAATACACATAAAGAAACATATTTTGGTGAGGCGTAGAACGTAGTCATCATCCCTTGTGTCATATTAGTTTTAAATGTAAATATTCTGTAGTTTCATAATTAACGTTTTCTCTGAATGGAACAATCTAAGTTTGCATTTTAGGTTGTCACCGATCATACCACCGATCATACCATATATAAAACCGTCTGGTGGAAACAAAACGTGGTGCGCAGAGGAATGTTCTTCAAAGACGGATCTCACGTCTCAAGTCTATAACTATGTAAATACAAGAAGAACTTTATTGCGCGACAATTGTACCAGGTACAATGTATGACAATTTGTATATACATGGGAGTTGTACTATGAACTATTGCTAGAATCTAACAACTAGTCTAATCTAATGTAACAGTAGAAACAATCTAGTTTGACCTTTTCAAATAGGCTGTTTTTCTCCAAAATAAGTGTGCATAAAACGTACACAATAAAGATTTTGTGATAAGACACAGAAATGATATTATTTTTTAAGAAAGATTTAGAATTAAATGACTGAAACTATTAAAATCAAGACGTCTGCAGCTAATCCAACAGTGTAAACTTTCAAGTTTTCTGTTCTGTTAGTTTCGGTAATCATCTCGGTAATGAAAGACCATATTGGTCCGGGTATGGGGCCGTTTTGCCTGTTGTAGGACTGTGTTTGTTGTAAGAAACCTGACAAGTGGCACCTCGCCCGTGGTTTTGCTGTGAAGAAACCGACAAATGACGTCATATCGGGAGGGCAGCTGCAGTCCCAGACATCTAACATTACAGGTAGCAGGATTTTGTCTGTTTCCCGCGGTCACACTCTATCTTTTTCGAAAACGAAGGAAAGTTCAACTTTTCATAACATAATCTATTATAGAAGTGTCAGCAGCCAATCGTTTGGATGTGTCCATATTTAAAGAGTCGTTTCTCGAAAAAACATTCCCCTAGATCTTCACCATCTTAAAATTCGTTACAAAAACTAAGTTTTCTGTGTGTTTGTTTGTTTGATGTTAATCACGATCTATAAATCTTCTTGCTGATGTCCTCAGACTATTTGATAACTAGAGTTCGACGAACACATCTCTTCGCCAAATAATCATGCCTCTATTTAAGACTTTAAGGTCTTATTCATGTATCACTAAATAGTACCTAACCAAAAGCAAATGAGTTCCTCACAAACCCACATATGCTACCAAATCAAGACCTGATTGTACACAGATGACCTGATAGCATCCCTGGTCAATCAGAATTTCATGCTTGTCAAGCTAAGGCTCCTCCGGCAAAACATCTGTCAAACAGCTGTGTCCATAGATATAGGTCAAAATGAGATACAAATGAATATAGCATCTTTCCATGCAGATTATTATCTTAAGTACCTTTCAGCCAAGAACAATGCAAACAAGTTTGAAAGTCCTATCATGGAATTCAGTGGATTTCTGAACTTTCCTCATTAATTATGCAAATTAGCTGTTCATTTGCATAATTAGTATAACATTATGTAAGTCATCACTTAGGCTATCTGCCACTCAAAAATCACGACCACAGCATGTTCAGAACACGAGATGTCAAAAATGGAGGTTTTGCTGCAGTACCTTAGGAAGCCGCTAGGGGGGCCACTATCATACTCGACCTTCGTTGTCCTGACCCCTACCCACCTACCAAATATTATCAGGATGCTTTCAAGGCCTCTCGAGTTATGCATTCCACAAACAAACGGACGCACACACTCGGCCTGCTACCGTCCTAACGAAAAATGCTACGTCAACTATTTTCAAACGCAACCTTCCTTTCTGCAACCGCTACTCAAATACCAAATATCATGAAAATCCATACGCAGCTTCTTGAGTTATATGCTGTTGGCATGGATTTATGAACTTTCCTCATTAATTATGCAAATTACCTGCTGATTTGCATAATTAGTATTAAATTGTTTACGTCATCACTCATTCTATCTACATACCAAAAATCCTGATGATCCGTCGACACGTTCTCGAGTTATTCTCGTTCAAAGTTTGAAAGGAAATCGGTGCCTGCAGTTCCCAAAAAGCCGCTAGGGGGTCCAAACTCACAGCACTTACTCTCTGCCCCAAGGGCTATATACCACTTAAAAATCATGACCACAGTATGTCCAGAACACGAAGTATCAAAATTAAAAGTTATGCTGCAATACCTTAGGCAGTCACTAGGGGGCCCATTATCGAACTTGACCTTCGTTTTCCTGACCCCCACCCACCTACCAAGTATCATCAGGATCCATTCAAGGGTTCTCGAGTTATTTTGCATACAGACAAACGCACTTACATACAAATCCCGCTACAGCGCCGTAGGTACGAGCCAGGTTAACCATTTTCGCACTTGACCTTCCTCTCTAAAACCGCTACACACCTACCAAGTATCGTGAAAATCGCCCAGTTGAATTTTGACTTATGCTGCCCAAAACAAACCGCAAAAACATACTAAGCTCGCTGCAGTACCGTAGGAAAACGCCAGGTAAATCGTTTTCGAACTTGGCATTCCTTTCAACAACCGCTACACACCTACCAAAAATCACAAAGTTCCATCCGCAATTTCTCGAGTTATATGCTGTTGACCTACATACAGACCCAAGTCGACAAAAACATACTCTTCTTGGCGAAGAGAACAATGTAGCTGCCCGTTTGTTGGTCTACATTGCACTGCACTTCAAATTCTCTATCAGTTTGTCAATCTAAGTTGGAGACGTCACTTATCCGGGAATTTTGTGGCGTCAGAAATATGGTGCGCAGTATTTTCTTGTAAGATGGATCTGTCATGTAGGAAGGCCCG
Source organism: Branchiostoma floridae (assembly GCF_000003815.2). NCBI lineage: Eukaryota > Metazoa > Chordata > Leptocardii > Amphioxiformes > Branchiostomatidae > Branchiostoma > Branchiostoma floridae. Next base: position 358,062 of record NC_049989.1, read on the forward strand.
ACGAGAGCGGCAGCCATTGTAAATTCGTAACGTTAATCGTTTAGAACAATCAGCATTGTTTCCAGCGTATGCAACTAAACTCATGGCCACTTTTACCTATCCAACTAGTTTCACTTCTAAAACTTTTCCAATCGTAATTTATACCCAGGCTTTGTAACTCTACTTTTAAACATCCATCTAATACACACCGTTACAGTAAATTGATAACTCTTGCCCAGGAATTTCTAGAATGCCCATAACAAGTGTGCCGGCGCAATGCCAATGTTCTTTTCTCGAAAGAAACGTTAACTTGTTTTCTTATTATGATCATGTGGTATTATGTCAAGTTATTTTGAGTGTTTGAAAAAAGAAAGCATTTTATATCCTGGAAAAATAAATTAGATTAAACCAAATGAAATGAAATGAAACCATGTGGTCAAGCAAATTAGTCTGTGAACCAATCAGGGCTCACAAAATGGCCCCTGGATTTTTAAGAAATTTGATAACGCTTTTATTTCATTAACGTTATGATCCTACTTATTTTTCAAACTGACCAAAATGAGCAAATATCTTCAGCACTATCAATCAAGAAATATGGCAACGGAGTCTGAAAAGTATGCAATACGTGAGTCTGAAAAGTGTGCAATACGATAAGAAAAGTTTCGACAATATCTGGGTATTACATAAATCAAGTTGCTCATTGGCGGCACACTTGGGTCATGAAATGTCGGTGACCCTTGACTGGGGTCAAACGCAAGATTTCTTTACTAGCAGGGAGTTTCTAATAGTCAACGCTGATATCGAAAGGTATTTTGGTATGTTTTGTGTCCATTTTGTACAATGTGTACATGTCTCACTTGTCCTGTTACTGATTTGAGTAAATCTGGCTGAAGTGGGTAACTATACGGCAAGCCAGCTGCTGTACGTATATGTGTGGGGAGGGGGGGAGTTCCAATTTGCTCCAGTAAAAATATTATGACATGTAATTATATGGGGAAGATGAGGAAACAAATTTGTCATTATCTCAAGAATTAAAACTTCCAGGCATACAAACTTACCATCAAATGCTAGCTTACTATGTCCAGTCTCATCAAATATTCATTTGCAAGAATTTCTATATAGTTGTTATGGCTAGTCTTCATCAGAGCTCTTGGGGTGTGCCTAAATACCACAAACGACCACAAACGACTCGGAAATACCACAAACGACCACAGTATGCAGTGTATATGGGTCAAAGACCTTGTGTGGCACTCTGGAGACATTGTTTACACATTTATGAATTTAAAAAAACGCATGCAAGTCCTGCATATTCACCAGTTATTTCGAGTTGAATAGTCCGCCGGTTTCAAGGTCGAAGCGATTCTGCACTGTCGATGAATGCGTGCTTGCATTGAGGCTGAAAAACAATTAGTATACAAGTTTCATAAGTTGACAATGATAGAATAGTGCCATGCTATAATCTATGAACCAATGTTCAGCGTCCATAGTTTTATCGTCCTGTCGTCTATGGAGCCGTGGATTAGGTATCGAGAACTTCCCCATGCAGACTCCTAGCACGGGCGATCCAACATGGCAGCCGAGAATCGCTTCGATCTTGAAACCGGCGGACTAACTTGAAAGAACTGGTGAATACGCAGGACTTGCTGCGTTTTTTGAATTTATAAATGTGTAAACAATGTCTCCAGAGCGCCACAGAAGGTCTTTGACCCCTATAC
>NC_049989.1:359855-377907 GCF_000003815.2 Branchiostoma floridae
ACTGCATTTTAGAGTCGTTTGTGGTCGTTTGTGGTATTTCCGAGTCGTTTGTGGTCGTTTGTGGTATTTAGGCAGACCGGAGCTCTTGGATGGGTCCTTTTGAAGTTGAAACAGCTATCTGGCGATGATACCACTACTGTAAATGCATTTAAGTTTGCGGGGATTTAATTTCGCTGTAGCGGGAAGACGACTGTTCGTGGTGGTTTTAAATTTGTGGTAGCACTATAGTCTGTTACTGCCATGGTAGGAAAATTTCTGCATTTACACAGGTAGTGTATGGAAAAACCTCAGAGATGAAGAAAGGTCATTTTTACAACTGAATCTATAAATATACGTACTAGTAGGGTCTTTCCTATCGCAGGCACTCAAAAACTGCCCAGATTTAACATAGAATCCCACCAAGAAAGGCTTTTTAATGGTTTAAAGCCTTAAGCTTGTTTTTATTTGAGCTCTATCACTGCAGTTGCTTAAACTGTAGCGTCACCACCGTGGCAACTGGGACTTTAGCAACGTTTAGCACGGGGTAACGGGGGAAGAACCAAAGTCTGGTAACTAATCCAAGGGAATGCGCATGACAATTTTGCCATCGCACATTTTACTGTTAACCCATGAAAAACAACCATAATATTTGTGATTGAAGCTGTAACGTTACAGACATACATTTCATATAGCATTGTGCGTGTGTAGCATGCGGAACCTGGAACTTAGGGGCCTCGGCATTGTTCGAAAGTCAGTATCAAACCCTGGAACTGAGAGCATGTTATTGTCAGCTGTTCAAACTCTGGCATTCGCCTGATGTTTTCTTTTCTCAGGTTCTAGCTCTGTACTGAACAACACCCTGTTCCGTAGTTGGGGTCAAACACTCAGGGAGAGATACTGTATAGCTATATAGTCAATTCCTTAGGTATTAGGAGACCTCCTTCCTGAACTTTGCCTTATCTGCTGTTTGAGTGGTTGAGTATGGTAGAGAGTTCCAGTACAACTCTAAGTCTGTTCTTACAATGTAGGAGCATCTGTAACAGTCCTTGTGAAAGGGCATGGCTTTGAATGAGTTCGGATGAATATGACACGATTGGCTTAGGCTAGGCAGATTTGTATAGACCAGCAGGGCCAATAGTCCCTGTCTAGTTTTCTATTGGATAGAGAGAGAGAGAGAGAGAGAGAGAGAGAGAGAGAGAGGTTAATAGTATAGTGTGCGACCGTTTGCAAAGAATTCCAAACACTGTACAGGAATGTCAGGAATGCCAAAGTCCGCGCGTGCGTAGTTGCATCATACCGGACTGAACCATTACCTCCACGGGTAAACTTTCCAGTCGCAGGGCACATACGTGTGCACAGCAGTGTTCCGTATTCGCGCATGGCACTTTTTTGACTGATCGCCGTGCAAAATTGAGAAAAGCCTAGGACTTCAGACGTTCCAGAATTGTAGTATGTAGTATGGTGGTCATGGGAATGTAAACAATTGAAACAGGGGACAAAAGATTGTTGAAATATGTTCCTCGGAAAATGACCCGTGAGTCGTGGAAATCACTTCCGGGTTCGTGGTGGCCTTCTTATAATATAACTCAAGAACGCCTGGAAGGATTGTATTGATATTCAGTATGTGGATAGGCCTTGTTGAGACCTAGAAACGATTAGATTTTGGTTCCCCTAGTGGCCTGTTATGGTACTGCAGTGGAACTTCCTGGTTTTATGTCTCGAATTCTGGACATGTTGCGACTATGAATTTTAAGCGGTAGACAGCTCTTGATGTCGTGAGTAAGTGGTATAGGTTTGGGCCCCATAGCGGCTTGTTTTGGAACTGCAGGGCAGGTTTGGTGTCAGACTTTGAAAGGGAATAACTCATGAAGGGGTTGACGGATTGTTATGATTTTTGGTATGTGGATAGGTTACGTGATGCTTTATATAATTACATATCAATTATGCAGATTGGAAGCTGATTTGCATAATTAATTGAGAAATTGTCTAAACATACTCAGTTCAATTATAGGACCATTGCAACATGTGACCTTTGTAACTGAGTAAGAGAATATTGATAGATATATGTTGTGCAAAATAAAGACCTAATTTGCATAATTAATGGAAAATGATTTAATGACATTATGGTAAGCTAGAGAAGATGATCAACTGATGTGATTTATGTAAATGAGGGTCTGATTTGTAAAAGCGATGAGAAGCATCTACATTATTAGTTCACCCTTCACTCACAAGAGAACCCCTTTTGACAGCAATGCTCTCTGAACATTAATCACCAGGTGAATGGAATACGACTATTAAAACCAATTCATCGCCGAGAGGTGATGAATGACAAGCAGTTCTGGAGGACTAACTTCGTCTGCTCCACCTCACACGAGGAAGAACGATGATGATGATGATGAAAACCAATTAATAACAACAATCCTTAACAACACAATCCTAAACAATAAAACCGTTGCCATGTCAATGATTTTAATTGCCACACTTTTTTAAGTGTGTCGCAGGTATGAGACTTCTAGTAGTTTAGTAGCACTATGGTGAGTGTTAGGACTTTCGTGGGTGTCAGAGTAAAATAAAATTGATAATAGCTTCAATTTTTCTTTGCAGGGGATGCCTTTATTGAAGTCCCCACCAACCCTCGAATACTCGTGCCTGGATGTGGTGTGTAGACTGCCCCAGGAGGAGTGGGACAGACCACACATCGCCACATGGCTTCCTAAGATCACCAGCAATACAGGCCAGCCATACAACATCAGTAAGTCAGACCACACATTGCCACATGGCTACCTAAGATCACCAGCAACATAGGGCAGCCATACAACATCAGTAAGTCAGACCACACATCACCACATGGCTTCCTAAGATCACCAGCAATACAGGCCAGCCATACAACATCAGTAAGTCAGACCACACATCGCCACATGGCTTCCTAAGATCACCAGCAATACAGGCCAGCCATACAACATCAGTAAGTCAGACCACACATCGCCACATGGCTTCCTAAGATCACCAGCAATACAGGCCAGCCATACAACATCAGTAAGTCAGACCACACATCGCCACATGGCTTCCTAAGATCACCAGCAACACAGGGCAGCCATACAACATCAGTAAGTCAGACCACACATCACCACATGGCTACCTAAGATCACCAGCAACACAGGGCAGCCATACAACATCAGTAAGTCAGACCACACATCACCACATGGCTACCTAAGATCACTAGCAACACAGGCCAGCCATACAACATCAGTAAGTCAGACCACACATCACCACATGGCTTCCTAAGATCACCAGCAATACAGGCCAGCCATACAACATCAGTAAGTCAGACCACACATCGCCACATGGCTTCCTAAGATCACCAGCAATACAGGCCAGCCATACAACATCAGTAAGTCAGACCACACATCGCCACATGGCTTCCTAAGATCACCAGCAATACAGGCCAGCCATACAACATCAGTAAGTCAGACCACACATCGCCACATGGCTTCCTAAGATCACCAGCAACACAGGGCAGCCATACAACATCAGTAAGTCAGACCACACATCACCACATGGCTACCTAAGATCACTAGCAACACAGGCCAGCCATACAACATCAGTAAGTCAGACCACACATCACCACATGGCTTCCTAAGATCACCAGCAATACAGGCCAGCCATACAACATCAGTAAGTCAGACCACACATCGCCACATGGCTTCCTAAGATCACCAGCAATACAGGCCAGCCATACAACATCAGTAAGTCAGACCACACATCGCCACATGGCTTCCTAAGATCACCAGTATTACGGCCAGCCATACAACATCAGTAAGTCAGAGCACACATCGCCACATGGCTACCTAAGATCACCAGTATTACAGGCCAGCCATACAACATCAGTAAGTCAGACCACACATCACCACATGGCTACCTAAGATCACCAGCATTACAGGCCAGCCATACAAGTTAAGTCAGACCACACATCGCCACATGGCTTCCTAAGATCACCAGCAACACAGGCCAGCCATATAACATCAGTAAGTCAGACCACGCATCGCCACATGGCTACCTAAGATCACCAGTATTACAGGCCAGCCATACAACATCAGTAAGTCAGACCACACATCACCACATGGCTACCTAAGATCACCAGTATTACAGGCCAGCCATACAACATCAGTAAGTCAGACCACACATCACCACATGGCTACCTAAGATCACCAGTATTACAGGCCAGCCATATAACATCAGTAAGTCAGACCACACATCACCACATGGCTACCTAACATCACCAGCAACACAGACCAGCCATACAACATCAGTAAGTCAGACCACACATCACCACATGGCTACCTAAGATCACCAGTATTACAGGCCAGCCATACAACATCAGTAAGTCAGACCACGCATCGCCACATGGCTACCTAACATCACCAGCAACACAGACCAGCCATACAACATCAGTAAGTCAGACCACACATCGCCACATGGCTTCCTAAAATCACCAGTATTACAGGGCAGCCATACAACATACTTTTTCTTATGCAGTGGGAGATGAATTGTCTAACATTTTCATATATAAAGGGGTTAGACAAGAATATTGTTCTTTGTTGGTTGGTAAGGTGGGAAAAGCTTTGGAAAGATTTGTAGATTTTAAGGAAAAGTTTGTTCCTTTGGAATTGTAATGTGAACATTGACATAGAAACAATATTTACATGTTATCTCATCAATGGATATAGTATTTTGTACCTGCCCCTCTTTATTTCTAGTGAACAGGCACTTATCCTCACTTTACATAAAGCGAATCTTAGCTCAACATCTTTGTGGTACAAGTAACTCTCCATACTGTACTCAGATTTAAGTATTTTGTACAATCTTAACTTACCAGCATTAACAGATAATTGGTGAAGAGATCTTTGAATGTACAACCCACTGCTCCAATGGCCTCAAAAAGGCTATGGGACTACGGCTTGTTCTTCTGGTCACTTGTAAATATAGTCTCTTGTGAACTTTCTTAGCTTGAGAGGTAGCAAATTAGTTATAATGCCTGTTATGCAGGATTATTTATTTATTTATTTATTATTTTATTTATTCCACTTCTCAGATTGTGTACAATCTGGGGGGAGTCGGCAACAGAAATCAAGTTCCTCTACGAGGCCGACTCCCCCAAAGATGTACAAACTTAGGATAAAAACAAGCCTGACATTAAATACATACAATAATACATACAATAAAAATGAGATTGAGATTATGTAAAACATCAAATTGTGTTTCAGGTGCCAACCTGTACCAGGCTTTGCTTGATCACCTGATCCAAACGGAGCAGCTGCAAACCTGGCACCTGGAGCAAGTGGCACATGAGAGTCTGCAGAGTCTGCGGTTTGACTTCCAGAAGAGTCTCCACGTTCTTGACAATGACTCTGCCCTGCTAATCTCTATGAGATGCCCTGTAGTAGGTATTTTTATTCAGTCTCTCATAAAAGTCTGTAACTTGTAAGCAAATTGAGATATGTCAGTCCCAAGAAGACATGTGCTTTGACCTTTGTGCCAAATCTCATTTGATGAAAAATGAACTTGCTAAAAAATCACTTGCTAATTACTTTTGACTCCTCTCACAGCATGATATTCTATGTTTGAAGGTAACATTATGCATTTATAGAGAAAACACCAGTACATGTACTTCCCAAAAGAATGGAGTAGAATGTGGATCTATTGTACTAGTCCTCTGGTCATCTTTAGGTTAACAATGACCAACCTTCATTGAACTTTGCAGGGGAAAGACACCAACTTCCAACCACTTTTCTCCAAGCAGCCCTACTGGGAACCAGGCAGTGTCCAAAGGGCTAAACACTTAGCATGTTGGCCTCAGGTATAGAGTTTAGCCCTTTGGATACCGTCTGGCTTCTATGAAATCACATGGCGCAGCGGCAGCGTGCGTGGCTCAGGACCGAGAGGTCTCGAGTTCAAATCCCTGCTGTGTCACCGATCTTGTGCCCTTGGGAAAGGCACTTTACACGACTTTCCTCACAGCTGGTGATTCACTGGCGACCTCCATCTCGTATCAGCCACATGGTGATTTACACCATTCACCCAGACGGGAGACCTGGCGTATCCCCGTCTTGTATTAGCTAACGAAAGGGTATGTCACCCCGTAAGGGGCGGTATAACCCTGACGATATCTCGACCGTGATGATGTGATGATGGCCTCTTGTACTGTAGATCTGCTTGGAGAATCCCACATTGTTGTCATTAGCCATCATAGGTTACATGTTCTGAGCAATCAGGTCAAGAGATATCCTAAAGAATGTTAAAGACTATTCCTGGCAGTTTTATTTTTGCAGTTTCTCTCTCCTCACACCACTAATTATTATCCTTTGGTGGAAAGTGTGATTTTTACCTGCATGTTTTTATGTGTCAATACACAATTATTTCCCACAATATTTGGGAATACTGTCAGGTCCTTTACTAGTAAGCTACTTTCAAATTCTTATACTAGGTTTTCTCATTTTTCCTCCTTGCAGAACCTGCAAGATGTCTACCTGAACTCATACACACAGTTGCCCCTCCTGGGTGTCAGCTTTTTGATGTGCAGTTTTCCCCAGTTGAGGATTCTGGACATCACCCGTACCAAGGCAGATGACCAGGCCATGGCCATGATGGCAAACGCATGCCCAGAGCTCCAGCAGCTGGACATGTCATCGACCAACGTCACAGACATCGGCTTATTTGAGCTGTGTGGTCTGAGGGAATCAGGGAAGGGGTGCAAGAAAATCAACCGTCTCATGATACACAACATTCAAGTCACACTGTTTGGACTGTCATACGTGATAAAGGCTTTAAAGCAGCTGGTACAGCTCGGCACCGACTTGAACACTGGTCTCGTCCTGTACGGCATTTATCACGACTTTCTTCTGCATGACCTTCCCTTGAGCCCTCTCAAGCTGGACGGTGTCAGCTTTTCTTCCCGACTGCTTGGCTCGCTGCCAGTCCCTGCTTCCTACATACAGGCCCTGAGGTTATGCCCCAATCTGACCATTCTCGGGCTACGTTCTGCCATGCTGTCAAACGTAGACGAAGAGATGTTGCAGAGTCTCTCCCTGCTGGATACCTTGGAGGTTGAGGAAGATGAGTACAGACAGCTCACGTTTCAGACGGAGGTCGTTCCCTTCCTGAGTAGAGTTGGCACCAGAATGCTGATGGTCACATTCAAAGGTTTCTCAGATGTGGACTTGCTTGCTGTCTCAGTCCACTGTCCTTATGTGAGGGACATAACACTAGAGAATGTGCAAGGTTTTGCTGAACAGCCGGCCCAGCTGGTAACAGACTGTGCATTCCAAGACCTTGAGTCTCTGGTCATTGAGATAGTTAATAATGAAGCACCACAAGAGCCCGTCCGATTCCAACTGGAGAGAGTGCTGAAAAATGCTCCCAACCTTTCAATGCTGCACCTGTGGGGTGTGGACTGCTTCACAGATGACTTCATGACCGACGTGATGAAGTATAATACGTTTGAGTTCCTCAGTAGTCTGCGTCTGATGGAGTGTCATGGCGTCTCACGGAAAACTATCGAGGCCTTGATGGACACAGCAGATTACTTCTGTGAGGTGATCGTGGACACGTGTGAAAAACTAAAGAAACCTGACCTAGAAGACATACAGAAGCTTGCGGGCAGTAAGAACCTTTCCTTCTCTGTAATACAGAGCTGGAAATTAAGTTCCAATTAGCAATGGATGAGCACAGTGGGCAGCAATGTAGACTTGCCTGACAAAAGTGATGATTTAGGACTAGATCTTCAGATTGACGTTTTCCAGTTTCAAAGGAAAATGTTGAAGTAAAATCACTTTGAGTTATTGTTAGAAGTCCATGTATGAATATCCTGTAGTTGCTTCATAGATATCATGTACTCTTCAGTTAACAGCAACTGCATGTATCAAAAATGCCCAACAGCTGTTAGAAGAATGTATTTAATATTATGTAGTCATTGAGTAACTAGTAGCTGTTATATTGATGTTGTAAGGTTGAAGATGTTGAAAAAATTGTTATGAGAAATATCATCACATGCAACAGATCATGATACCATGATAGTCATGTTCGAACGAGTTCCACGAATACATACCTTTGCTAAATAAACCAGGTTTGTTATGTACAATGATGTCTGTAGACATAAACATATTTTATATGTCTGGAGCTAGTTCCTAAAATATCGTCATTAATTATGCAAATTAGATCCGAATGAACATAATTAATATCAAATTGTCTCAAGAATACCGGCTCCTACAGTTCCAAAATAGACGCTAGGGGACCCACACATACACCTCTTACTTTCTGCCCTCTTTCTTAGTTACATATGTGACAACTTTGAAAGTCCTATCATGGAATGCAGTGGATTTAAAAACGTTCCTCATTAATTATGCAAATTAGCTGCAAATTTTCATAATTAGTATCTCATTATCTAAGTCTTCACTTAGGCTATCTATATACCAAAAATTATGACGATCCGTCAGCACGTTCATATTTCCTCATTAATTATGCAAATGATGACCTCATTTGCTTGATTAATATGTATTGGCATTTCTGTCTTTCTCAGCTACATATGTGTTCAGTTTGACAGTCAGTGGATTTATAAACTTTCCTCATTAATTATGCAAATAAGCTGTTGAATTGCATAATTTGTATTCCATCATGTAATTCTTCACTATGGCTATCTGCATACCAAAATCATGACGATCCGTCAACAAAGTTATATTTTCCAATTTATTATGCAAATGTGGTCGTCATTTGCAAGATCAATATGTTGTGAAATTTTTCTCTTTCTCAGCTACATATGTGACATGTCTGAAAGCCCTATAATGAAATGCAATGGATTTCATGTATTATGCAAATTAGTTGTGGATTCGCATAATTAGCATGACACCCTGTAAGCAATCACGTAGGCCATCCACGTACCAAAAATCATGACGATCCGTCAGCACGTTATCAAGTTATTCTAGTCCAAAGTTTGAAAGGAAACAGGCGCCTGTAGTTCCAGAAAAGCCACTAGGGGGCCCCAAACTCACAGCACTTACTTTCTGCTCATAGGGCTATCTACCACTCAAACATCATTACCACATCTTGTCCAGAACACGAGTAATCAAAAATGGAAGTTCCGCTGCAGTACCTTCCGCCATTATCGAACTTGACCTTCGTTTTCCCGACCCCTACCCACCTACCAAATATGCTGGTGACAGACAGACAGACAGACAAACAGACGTACAAGCCTAAAACATAACCTTGACATTCTGGCAAAGGTAATAAAGCACTGGCGTAACTCCATTTGTTCCATATTTGATACAGAGCTAGAAAAGGAAAGGCGTGTCTGAACGAAGCCTTGCTGTATTGAGTTCTACCACCAGTCTGCATGATTTACCTATCGTACACGTGCACGCGTCTCTCACGCGGTGGGGCAGTCCTTGATTTAGTTTGCTGAAAATGATGTGCAGGTGATGTTACATGTATATATATCTTCAGTATTTCTAACACGTTATATTTCTTATCATTGGTAGATTTTTCTTCGTTAAATTCCTAACTAAACAGAATTTTGACAGCAATTCACATTAGAATGTTGAGGTATTTTTACGTCTCTGCTTGAAAAAAAGCTTGCGCATTTCAACGCAGATTAAATATTGTTGTAAGCTGGCGCTCTCATGTAGGGGCGTGCGCTTGTGTGTTCGGTTCATCTCGTAAAGATGTCCTGCTGATTGACGAAAACCTTTTAAACGGTGTGTACTTTATTTTGTTGTTCTGTTAGCATCATATCCCTACTTCTATTTGATCCTCTGATCACAAGCCTCCAAAGAATAATCTATAGCTAGCAACTGTTAATAGACGATCATTTGACTTTTGAATATTGACATGAGATACAAGCGAGAGCTCTGATTGGCTGCATACCGCACGGTACTCTATGACGTCATGGTAAAATATTCGGAAATACAGAAATTCTCTCTCCGTTCACTGCTTTTCATAAATGTTAGATGCCCAAATAATAAATGATGTAAGGCCCAAACTTTTAAAAATTTCTCATCCATTGCTTCAGTTATTATCCTCTTTGAACGATCCTGTCAAAAATGCAAACAATTCCGGAACAAGCTGCCAGGGGGACCATACATGCACAACATTTATGGCATGAATAACTACCTGCCACCAAAGCTTAAAGCCATATAGTACTTTCTGCGGTAAGTACGAAGGAAAGGCGTCGGGACGCTCAAAATCAACTCGAGATAAGCTGACCAAAACATGCTGAAACACAGACGGACACACAGACATCAATACATAGAAAATACTCAAATCTGGCAACACCCAGAATTTGGACATCCTAACCTAAAGAATGAAACCAAGAGAGAATCAAAAGGATACTTGTCAGACTGACTGGTACTTACATGAAATTATGTATTTAGGTCGCGTGGGATAAGGAAATACAAAAATTCTATGCCAGAACAATTCTAACCCCACGGTACGAACCTAAGATTTGCAAAACAGGTTCACTCAAACCACTGTTGATGTCCACAACGCAAAATTCGATGCTAGATACCATCGAATAATAATGCATGTTCCACTCTCCAACAACCACCAAATAATGTCTATTCATTTAGCCCGGTTATTGACCTGTGCACACAATCAACAGAAAGACTAATACCAGACATACCAACCAGACTGTATCAACCCCCATACGTACAGCTGTGTTATCGCCAGTTGTAGATTTGCCGGCCTGTGCGTTCAGTCGTACCGCCATGGAGAAAAAGACCCGACCGTGCATCGCCATCCTAGTCCTGTTGCTTGTGAAGTTCTGCTCGCCCTGCCCAGAGGAGTGCTTCGTGCAGCACGAGTGGAAATTTGTGCAGAGAAAGACCTGCGAGTGCCCGACCCAGCGAGACCCTGGCTCTCAGACGTGCATTTCAAGTGGAGATACGGTAATACCACATCTCTCACGATCGCTCTTTTCGAATAGAATCCATACCTACTTACGTGTATAGCAAGCCGACAATATTCAAGAAAGTTGATACCTAACACGCAAAAGTACTCACTGAAATACTTCAAAACTCTCAATGGAAGTTCACCTGTGTTGGTAAATGACATAATACTATGAAAGATCAACTATCCCAACACTCCTGAGTTTGTGTTAGTTAAAGTTTATTTCTTTTATAATACTTCAAAACTTATCAATTGTATAACATGTTTCAACTGAGTGATTTTAACTTTTTTAAGTCCGCGTCTTATATGTCGTACTCATCGTCATCGGTCGACGTGCTTACACACGACGGGGTTATATGTCGTACTACAGTTGAACGATAGAATAATGCAGGATAATGTGACTTGACATTAAATTAGCTACAGTTCCTGAGTGTCATCAGCAGTTTTGTTTTCCTCCAACCAGGTTGCCGCTAACAGAGTTTGCGGTGCAGATGACCATGGCCTGACGTGTCTGAATGACGTGCCTACCGGGTTTGATCAGACCGTGACAGGAATCATGCTGAACTGTCTGTTCAACCTCACCACCCTCACCAAACAGCACATCCCGCCGCTACCCAACCTCATCACATTCGGTATAACCGGCAGCACTATCCAGGCTATAGGTAAGGGTGGGAAATATAGTCAAACCTGTCCAAGACGACCGGTGGGACCGGGCAAAAGCGGTCGATTTGGTCAGGTGATCGGTTAGTAGAGTATCGAGTCACAACATGCCCGATGCATGGTTTCCGTTGTGTTTAATGGCAAATAGCAAGCATACGCATCCGCTGCCATTTTTATTTTGAACATAACATGGTAATGGTAGTCAAAATCCGACGCGAACTGACCAAATTCTGCAAAAAATCGTGCTAGTTATCATTGAAAATCGATGACATCTAAAGATTTGAAAATGACGCGGTCGTTATTGGCAGGGATTTGGTCGAAATTTTTGGCGGTCGCGGTCAGGTTGGCCAGGTGGTCGTTGTGAAGAGGTCGCTTAATGCTTATACGTCAATGGGGAAAATTTTCGGGACCGAGAAAAAGCGGTCGCAATGGCCAGGTGGTCGCTAAGAAGAGGTGGTCGCTTGGGCAGGTTTGACTGTATATCAAAAGTTAACTCAACATGATGACATATAACACCACACAGACGATGGAAACATGACTACATGAAGGATTTTTCCATCTCTTAAATAATGGCACCGAACAACTGTAGATAGAACCGGACAGAAAATACATTCATAGTGACAGGATGTATGGGACAAAATAATAAGATGAAACAGAACAATCATAATCTTTTATAAAGTACATTTAGAAATACTAGGCAATGACACAAAATTGAGATTAGCTTCATTACATTTAGTTTCTTAACAGGGGAACCGGAGCAGAAAAATCCAAAGAATATGTTTATACATTTTTTTCATATGACTGCTGGAAACCGGGTCACAACAATCTAGAATATGTATCCAATTCTATTCAGAAATATGTATGCCGTACTCAATAAGCATAAATAACATTTTTCTTGAAAATGATATCACTGGACTGCAAGACAACAATTACATTTTGGGTAAAAGTATCAAAGACAGAAGTAGAAAAAGTCTTCAAATTGTCCATGCTATCAATATACAAACCTCATCTTTTTAGGTTTTATCACTTTGAAATTCTTTTCTCTTACAGAAGCGGGGACGTTCTCCTCCACACCGTCCATGATGTGGGTGACCATCCGATGCAGTCGCCTCCTACATATCGGTGACCTGACCTTTTATAGTCTGCCCAGTTTGAAGACAATCAGTCTCAAGCACAACCTCATTCAAACCGTGTCTCCAAGAGCTTTCATCGGCCTAAACAGCTTGGAAAAGATCGTCTTGGGCAGCAATCAGCTGACGGCGATTCCCTTTGAGGCTGTGTGCTTGGCCCGCCGCAGCACAACTGTGGCCCGCCTGCAGGTCAATCTGGAGGATAACCAGATCCGCACGGTGTTGGAAACGGGTTGGGAACAGATCTCCGGCACAGCTGTCTCCCTCCTTCTCAGAGGCAACCCCTTAGTCTGTGACGGCAGAGTGCGATGGTTGGTCTGCAACGCCACGACCTTGCAAAGTTTCCGGCGGGGCCGAGGCAACATCGTCCGTGCTGGCTCTCTCCACTGCACGTCACCGACCGAACTGACCAGCTACGACTTCAAATCACTCCACACCAACCCATACTGCTCATCTGCAGAACTGATATCCACCCCCACAAAGACACATGCGTCCACATCTCCAATGGCAGAACCTACTAGGCTCCCAGCAAAGTCATCCGGCACCACAGCTTCTGCCCTGACGCAGTTGGCGACGAAAACAGCATCTAGTACCGTGGACAGAACCCGTAGCTTCGCACTGAAGAAGAATCATGATGATGACAGGCAGGCTTCAATGGACTATCTTTACTTACCTCTTGGACTTACTGCCGCCGTAATAGTCTTGCTAGGAGGGACGGCAGCTGTGGTCATAATGTACAAGCGATGTGTTTCAAGGGGAAGGCAAAATCCCGTCCACCGAATGCAAGGTGTCATCATTAGTTCTCAGCTAATCAGCAATCGGCTGTACCAACGCTCTGGATCTGCCACAGGGAACGCCAGGGACACCGGAGAGACAGAAGAAACTGACGAGGATTCGGGGGGACAGAATTCTGCACAGAATCTACACGGGGTCATCATCAACACATCTCAACTCATCTCTAATCGGCTGTACCAACATTCCGGATCTGCCACAGGGAACGCCAGGGACACCGAAGAGACAGAAGAAATTGATGAGGATTCGGGGAGACAGAATCCTGCCCACAGACTACACGGGATCACCATTAACACATCTCAACTCATCTCTAATCGGCTGTACCAGTCCTCCGGAACTGCCATCAACAACGCTAGTGCAGACACGGGAAGAACAGAAGAAACTGATCAGAACTCGGACGATGATATGGAACCGTATTCCATCACACCTCTAGACCAAATTGATGATCACTAAGCTGACATAGCAATGCTGCAACAGCATTTCAGAATACCACAGAGAACACAGACACCAGTATATAAACACGCAGGCCAACATCTTCGATTGAATACAACTCCACAAAGAACATATTTGATGATACTTAATGCATACAGAAAATAAACAGTTTGTATCCACCAACCAAATATATGACATGTCATAAAGAACATTTGAAACGATAGCTTGATTTTGATAGGTGTTGTTTTATCGTGTAGTCAGACTTTGTCATTGACAAACTCCTTCACTTTGCTCACTTGGTGGTTTATTCGGTGGTCACTGGCCAGACGTTATGTAACCGTAAAGACCCTTGGCCTTAATTGCTCACTGATGAAAAAAGATGGATATAATAATAATATGAAAGGATAATTTGTTTTCAATAAATGCAATATTAATTGCTCTTGTGAGATTAATATATTAGTAACTGTATACCGTCTGGGCTGATTTTGGATTTCATGTGATAAGGGCATGATGTGTTAGGGACAATAGATTTCTTACTATTGCAGTGTAACTAGTAGTTTTTCTGAACATATATGAAATGTTATTGGCCCTTTTTAAATTCTTTTTACATATAATCTATTTGTTTTTTGTATTGAGTGATTTATTTTAACATTACAAGTACAAGGTGGCACTGTACTTAAGTTTTAGAAACTTGTATCAGCTGCGTCTCTAATCATAACTCTGTCATGTCAGAATGGTGGAGTGCACCGAAACCCCCTCCCCATACATAAAAGTGAAAGCAATTATAGATGGACTATGAAAGTCATAGATGCATTCTACTTATTGTTTATCAAATAATTATTGTGTTTGCCCTGTATTCTTCCCCTAGTCACAACTTGCTATCAATACTCACTCATGTAACCCTTGGACCTAAAACAGGATGAATGGAGACTAAAGGTGGACTTACTTGTGTCAGGGGGGGGGGGGGGTTAGTCCCAGAGTAAGTCCACCCCATTTCGCCATATTTGAGAACTGTTGGTGTTAGTTTTGGTGGACTATTATCCAGAGTAAGGTCTTTACACCAATTAAGGCAGTAAGTCCATCTTCAGTCCTCCCTGAGTAAGACCATTATCAGACCATTGGACTTACTGTGGGTGAAAAGAGGACGGCAGTCGTTCATAAGTCCAAGGTTTATGCTGGTATTATAATTTTTCCTGCAACTGCTCATTCTTAGTACATGTGGTATAGTTCATGATACTTATGGATTATCATAATAATTTGTAAGAATTTCACTACGTAGAAATATTCTTTACCAATTAAATACTGTCATTTACTTTAACACACTTCTATGGTCGTAGTTTGCTACAACTAATAAAAAAGTCAGTTGTGAACTTTGTGATGCAAACTGCTTGGAAGTTTTTAATGATGCAAGAATCACAGGAAAGTGATGTCCTGGGAAAGCTGCAGTTGCATTTTTTTTTTGGAATATGCAAAACACAACGTGATTACTACAAAAGCAGATTTGAGTAAAGCATACATGTATACTAGTAGTCGCACGATAAAACAGACTGATTTGGCTCTGAGTTTATAACTAAGAGTTAATGACCCGCCCCGAGGTGTATATGGTGTCATACCGCCTGGGCCTTTGCTCTAACCAACAAATAAAACCACCGAGTGTTACAGCGTCATAACCAACATGGAATGGAGCCTTCTGATTTGTCTGCTGCCCCTGGCTATATGATAATAAGCTATATTAAAAGTCAGGACCCAATTACAACTCGTTTACAACTAGTTTAAATACTATTAAATGTCTCTATTATGGTTTCATGACTGCAACAGAAATCACAACCAAACGGAATGGTACATTTTATGAATTTTTATTGCAAACCTTCTAAAATTGACAATACAGATTCTTTGCCAGATCAACTTATTATAAATAAATCTTGAAAACCCTCCCGTGCACCATGGCCAGTTTGGTAATGAATAAAACTGTAAGCACACCCAACATTTCTCCACATGTTGAACAGCATACCAACATAGCATTTGTAATCGATTATCACTAAGGCACTATGATACAATGTAAGGTAGATTCATCTTATTATATAAGGCACATACTAGTAATGATAAAAATGTTGACTTTTTGGACTGTCCCAATCCTACAATGGGGGCCTGCATTTTATGAAAATCCCCACTATTCCATTTAAGATTTCAATATTTGACAAACACATAATTCTATTTCACCTTCAATTGTAACGCAGTGCTAATAATAATAACTTCCTAAAGCGCACACATACTGTTAAGTGTAAACCCTATATAGATTTCCATTAGATATAGTTATTGACCTTAACACACAATACAGGTTTACATCTAGATTCAAGTCCAAAGGTAGAGGTTCAAGTCACTGTAAAAACTATGTATGTCTGGACCTGAACCCATGGCAAATGTGTGCTAGAAATATGTTTTCAAGGTTATATGTAAAATTGTAGGTTGACATAAATTCTACACGATATTGATGATGAAAGGGGTCGTTATCGATTGACAGATGAAGGACACATGCAAGTTGAAAAATATACATCCAAAATTACATATTCATGTAGTCAGTGCTTTAGGAAACACAGAAGCTCAACCATAACCCAAGGAGGTTATGAATATAACCTCCTTGGCTTTCGCCATTGTCTAGGATTCGAGGGAAGTATAAGCTCAGGAATAAACACAAAGACTGAAATGTTCTTGCTCTATGTAGTACACATTTATGGAAGGTTTTTAAATGGTCTAGAGCAAAACAGAGAATAGATAAAGCCATAACTTTTTTCAAGTCCAGAGCTGTTTCCAGATGTCTAGATTTTTTTAACCTAATTGTTTTACAAGTGCAGTCCTGGTCCAGTGTACAGGTGCGCAGATGCACAGCACTAGTGTTGCAGCTGATCAGGTGTCTTGTTTGGCAGCTGCATAGCTCCTCCTGCGGGTGCTGCGTGTGAAAGGGTTACAGGGAGAATGCAGCATGGCGGTAACAGACGACACACTGCTGCGTGACGACGGGCTGACGCTCAGCTCCGATGACGTGTTACTGTATCTGGCAGAGCGGCGCAGCGGACCGGACACTGAGATATCTCCACTGGAACAACATAGCCAGGATCAATAGGCTGGTCTTTTATACATGTAGAAAAAAATGCTAACACTTCACTTCCAACACTGAATTAACTATATATAGGGACTTACCCCTCTAAATTTTTGGTCAATCTCCGTCGACCTTGTTCAAAGAATGACCCTTCTATCTCCAGCAGTGACATCAGAAACACATTACTTATGCAGGAGGGGGTCATAAGTATCAGAAAGTCTATGTCGCCCCCCGTCTCTAGCGAGTGTCTTTCGTTCTCTTTACATAATTACATAATTATGACGAATAAAACTGAAAGCTGAGAAGCTTTCTTGCAAGTTCCACAATCATGATAGTACAAACTAAATTTAGATTTCCTGATATAAAGGACGATAGACAACATGTAAACTAACCTGGGGCTCCAGGATGCTGTGCGGGCAAGTTTGCTGGACAGATCATCAGGTGTGTTCTCATCATGGCGTCTTTTCTTTGATCTGTTGGAACACAGAATTTAGAACGAAATTCAAACAGGAGCAATCCTGATACATCATTTTATACATAATGTTTTACTGCAGATATGTACAGGTATTGAGTTCATTTGCAATGGTTAGAATTTCAATGTCTTAGAGAAAATTCATTCTAAACTGTGACCACGCAACGGACTTAAAGACAACTATAATATTACAGTAGACAGGTGGTCACTATGATCACGAGAAAGTAACACAAAAAAGTGGTTTTAATATTCATTAGGTGGCCCTCGTGCAGAGGTGGACATTAAACACATTTAAGTGTACAAAATGTACTGTGCATGTATTTGTCCTTTAGAAAGGGTTCTTGTTGTCAACTTTTGCCTCTGAGGTTTAGTCGCTTGGTGTAACATTTTGGTTTTGAATATAAC
Organism: Branchiostoma floridae; assembly: GCF_000003815.2. Lineage (NCBI taxonomy): Eukaryota > Metazoa > Chordata > Leptocardii > Amphioxiformes > Branchiostomatidae > Branchiostoma > Branchiostoma floridae. The sequence continues at coordinate 377,758 of NC_049989.1, forward strand.
GAATTTAAAGCTTTTCAAATGTTTTCTTGAAGTCAGTCCTGTGGGAGAAGCCACAGGAGACTGGATGAGATGACGCTAATGTATTGGTACCAGGCTCAGTCATCGCCCTCGGGATTTTTTTTTTTTTTTTTTTTTTTTTTTTTTCTTTTT
>NC_049989.1:381629-382949 GCF_000003815.2 Branchiostoma floridae
TGCCCCCCCCCCCTTTCTGGTATCTACGCTGAACAAAAAAAAGGTTTAGAAACATAAATTTGATCAATCAGCAACAAAGAGAAATGCTATAATCTATAAAGTGTTTAAAGGAGGATACTGATCATGAAATACAATCTGAGTAAATATTGTTATTATGCATTACAATTCTTGAAAGGAGAATGCTGTTACAATGTACAATGTATAGAGTAATGCTACCATGCATAATAATACCATATGGAAAGGAGAAAACTGTTATCATACATAGGGTCTAGAGTCTTGAAACATTACCATGGAAACACAGAAGGTACTCCTCCTCAGAACAGTCCTCTGGAGACACCTTCAGCACAGCCACAGGGAAGCTGTCACACTGGCTCGCACCGAATATGGCAAAGGCTAGGGACGTGTCGGTCTTGTCCAGGAACTCTGGAAATATCACATTTTAGTTTGTCTATAGTTTTAGTCTATAGTCATACGGCCTTGAAAAAACATTGCAACATTTGTGTTCCCGATTATGGCCTTGGATAACTTAGGGTACTAGATACATGTAGGTTGGAATTTTTCTTCTTTCCTTTTCTTTCTGGAATTTCAGCTGAAGTGTCCTGTTTAACAATATAAGACTGAAACGCATCAGGACACTGATATTTTCAACGTCATATTGTAATTATTCTGGTATATATTGTGCAAGCACAATTTTCAATTTCAATAGAGATCATTCGTAACTGACAATATGTTGGAAAATGAGTAGGACACATTGACATCACTCCAATGTCAGAATGAAAATTTATACAGTGTATGTCCCTTGCCAGCTCTCAGCTGTTGACCGAAAAAGCTAGCTATGGAGTCGACAGGTTTTTGCTTTTCAGGATCGGGTAACCAGACACACATTTTTTTCTCAGGCCACTCCTGCAGCTGTAATTATTAGTCAAGGCAACAACGCTGTTACATCTGACCAGATTATTGCACTGACTTCCATCATCATTATCATCTGCCTTGTAAGTCATTCAAAGCATTCTGTCCACACCATAATAACAAAAATGCAGGCAGCATTTTTCAGTCAATTAACATCATCAGGCAATTCCGAACAAAAAGGCTTTCCTTACCCGTTACCTGCCCTGTCATGGGATTAACATGGAAGAACTTGTCTGATCCAAAAATGAAACCACGGGAGGTAAACTGTACACAGCTGCATGTCTCCGATGTCTGGATGTCCTGAAACAACAAGTCCAACATGCAAAATGCACCATGCTTTAATCTCGCAAACATACTTCTTCTTCTTCTGTCCTTTCCATCCTAACAGACGGATCGCAAACACTATGAATA
>NC_049989.1:384352-391367 GCF_000003815.2 Branchiostoma floridae
GGCAGTCATTAACCTAGTCAACAAAGTACAGGCAGTCATTAACCTAGTTAACAAAGTACAGGCAGTCATTAAAAAGTGTTATTGTTATGACAAATTCAAATCAAGTTTCACTATGCAGATTTTTCAAAAAGGCTGTTGAGATAGACATTTGTAAGCAATTTTCATTAAATTTTGTTCATACATGTAGGCTGAAGTCATTATAACATAAGATAGGGATGATATTTGCAACAAACCTTCCCAACTGAGAACAGGTGGCAGCCCCCCAGTCCCTCCACAGCCCTAGTCTGTATGGTGGGTACAGAAACACTAGCCTGGGCCACCTTCGTCCGCAGGTGTTTCAAGTCCACATGGTACAAGAGCCGATCAGTCCCTAAAGATATCAACACAGCAGGACACATTTCAACCAGCAGGTGTCAGCAGTGTAAACTACATGTAGGTTCAGCTACACCTGTAAAATATGCATGAGCCATAAAGGACTAAGATATTCAGGGCTCAAAATACTATTTTAGCAGATGCATACATGCACATGTGCAGGTAACATTGGAAATTACCTGCACCAGACAGATTTGACCTACACCACTCTGAATTTAGAAGTATGGATCATACTAAAACTGTTCAGGAACCATTGCTATTTTTTCCTTTAATAATGAATGCAGCTAATGACAATCCACATACACCTACATCATATGACATTTATGTATAAAACCCAGTAAATGGACCAGTGCAGGTTAAGTGCAGGTAGACACCAGAAATACCTGCACAGCTCCAATTTTACCTGCCCTAACCTCTAAGATCACACCTGATATGAAGAGGAAAATGCAAATTTGAGGCACTCTATAGTGTTAAGTTAAGTACAGGCAGACATCAGAAACACCTGAGTGTACAGATCCAATTTCACATGGTTGCACCTGCCTAAAAAATGTATGTAGGTGGTATGTTGAGCCCTGAAAGGTGACCAGTCATACCTGCTATCATGAGCATTAAGTCTATCTCCTGTAGCAGCAGCATTTGGTACACACTCCCCACTCCTGCCATCTGGGTCAGGCCCTTCTGCTTAGGGACAGGAAGGGTTGTGGCAAACAGGCCCTCCTCACACCCCAACAGCAAAGTCTGGCACAGTTGAGGGAAACAGTCATAAGAAAACAGTACATGGCATGCTTCATGTACAAATGTAGCTACAACAATAACAACAATACTATCCCTCCCCCGTCCTCAGGCCAATTCTGACCTGTTACACCTGCTAACACACTACAGGCCTGAAGGTCCTCCTATAATCATACATTTTGTATCTACCTTCATCATGCACTGACTGTTCAATACATAACAAATTCATCAAACCAGGAAAGAACACTGCTCCTTTCTGGAGATCAGATCAAAATAAAACATGTCATAATTGTTGACAAACAAAGAAATGTAAGCACTCAGTTTACAGTCAAACCTGGATTCGGCAACCACTCTAGGGACCGAGGAAAATGTTTTTTTTACATGGTGTAAAAAAATGACTGACTGTTAAAATGAATGTGGCTCATGACTAGAGGTGGTTGCCTGACCAGGTTTGACTGATAGTGAGTAGTCCGTACCCTGTCATTCAGCAGCAGACTACTGTTGATGTCCACTCTGCTGTCCCCATCAAGCTGCAGCAGGATGTTTCCTCGCAGTTTCTGTGGAAATAAACATACTCTCTTCATTATGTTCACTTCATTATAGCGTCACTAGATGGATGACTGAACTGATGGTCTCATTCATGAGTTTAACTGTATAATTTACTGAAGAGCATACAAAAATGTGTACCTTTAATGGACGGATTCCATACAAAAGTACATGAAATACTGATTATCATTCATTTTATGTTGAGCTTATTTACCCGTCATTGTGTCCCAAAATTGCCAACAACCTCTATAGACACCTAATACATTTTCTTTGTATAACAATTACAGACAGCAGTGAGTTTCAACCTGCAACTGCAAGAGGTATGGGCGCACTTCTATAGCATACGGCCGCACGACTCCATACCCAGGACTGTGCAGCTTGCGGCTGCAGAATATTATCTGCTAATTTCCTCAATTACAAAGTTTAACATTCTTCCACTACTTTGACATTTTCGATCAATTGGGTTGGCTAAAAGGGAATTGCCAACTGCTATATGAACACCTGTTCATACAGCCGTGCACATATACACAAGAATGCTTTACATTTACTGTTCAATTGCCGGTTTCCAAGTCCTTCTACAGCAACAGTTTCTTTCTCCGGACAGCAAAATTATGGAACTCTCTCGACGACAACTGTTCCCCTCCTGTCTACAACTTATCAGCCTTCAAAACAAATGTCCACCGCTATCTCCGTGCACGGTTTCCAACTTTTTAGTTCATTGCCTTGAAGTGGTGTTGTGACCTTGCTTTGAAGAATCTCGTTTAAAAGAAAACCCTACCTTCTCGTCTCCATCTTGGTCCAGGCTGTCTGTAGACACAGCAGCCTCCAGCGCGGCTGCCCAGTGCTGCTTGTCAGGGAAGCTGAGCGCCATGAGGTGCAGTGTGCGGCCTGGCCAGCAGGTGGTGCAGGGGTGGGACTCCAGTTTGATGATGTAAGGCAGATCTGCAACAACACACAGTCAACTCTGCAAAGTCATGCACTATTTGATATTTCATCCACATCATGTGAATAGAGAAACCATTGTAGTTTGTACATATCGCAATGGACCCTCCCTGAAGCCCCGCCCCCAGTTCGATCATGTTCTATTTCGAACGCCTCCGTCAAAAACAGCGCTTGTCGGACAGAACTGGCCGCCGCCACTGTTTAGCTGATAATAATGACTGACTTCGGTTTAGCTCCTTTGACCCTGAAATCCTCTCAGACCAGGCCGAAAAAAAATGCGCTGACCACTGGGTATAGCCATCTGAAGAGGGAACTGAATCAGATGTAGTTATGGTAAGGGCGTTATAATTTCAGTCAAAGCGGAAGTGGGAGGCATCGCATATCACTACCTTGTTGGTGGGCAGGAGTGCCCTGTTTCTGACATGCGGTCGATGCAGGTGACATATATCTGTGACAGGATTTCCACACAACTGCGTTTGCTGCATGCATAACAGCTGCATGCATGCTCATGGTAAAAGCGAAATTAAGAAGAAAGCAGCTCAGGCACTCGTGGAGAGGGAGCTCATATTATGCACCAAGTAATGGGACACTTCTACAAAGTCCCGTGTCTTATACATACCCTGCTCTACACGTGCATCCTGCCCATCATCTATGTAATGCTATGCAGTGGCTCTCGCTCCCACAATATCTATACTCGGTGGGTCTAGTTTTCAACAAAGAGTAGCATAGCATTTTTCTTCGGCCATTTCTGTTCAACTGGGGCTATTTTTGACGGAGGTGTTCGAAATAGAACAGGGGGTTCCACCTTGTTCTATTTGTTCGATATGACGTTCGATCGGGATCGGTCCATTGGTGCTAAGGAAATCGTAATTCTTTATATACAGAGCATCTTTACCTTACTTTCATGTATGTCTCAGATGTACATGTGTTATCCCAGTCATTTATTTTACTATGGCCACCAACTAAAGGAATTTAGCAAACTACCTGTATTACAAGTAATAAAGTCCTTTTATGAAAAACGTAGTAGTAATAGAAATGTCATTAATTATCCAAATTACATGTAAGTACTAATTTGCATCTGAAAGTTTACATCTCAAAGCTACATGTAGCTGCATATCAAATCTGCTGTTCCTTTCTTGGTTATCCTCCTTGAAAGAATTTGACAAATTACATCCCTGGAGTTCTGGAGCAAACTTAATCTTAAATCCATAATCTTGAAACTTTCACAAAGTCCATTGGAACCAGTATGGCAGACCTGTCTTAGCAGTGTTGATAAGTTCAGCTGCTGTCACGGCACTGTGGATGGAAATGGTGCGGTCCTCAGGACACAGGTCAAACTCATCACACAGGGTTCGGTCATCTGGGGAAAGAAAAGAAAAAAATATATTCAATGTGAAATACAGAGCATTTTGTTTGTAGATGTATGCAATGCAGTTAAGCCAATCCAAGAGAGACGTTGCAGTTTGTACAGACCAGCTTGAAGTTTGATGATTACATGTACATGTAGGCAGCAGTTTTAGTCTGATCTGTCCAGCAAATGTTTTTACACATACATCTAGTCCTATTAGTAATTAATACTCTGATGTGTTTTAATGTTAATGTTTATGTCACTTTGTTTTGTCTAACCTGGAAGTCAGAATCAGTACTGATGACTTGAAGTTTCGGGGTGTTAATTGTTTACCATTGGTGCTCACCTTTGTTGTCCATGTCATATATAAGGAGCTTGCAGCCCTGCAGGGTGCACCATCTCTTGTCCCATCCCATCTTGTTGTTCCTGTACACCAAAACATGTCATTGCATTGTGATATGTCCTATTGACATGTTCCCATATTGTATCATTATATAGTGATAAGTAATCTATTTGTGCTCAGTAGCCAGGTGTGTGGAGAAGAAGTAATTCTAGCCATGCAATTCCAGGATCAAACTATAGATTTGAGGCCATGCATGATACTTTAATTTTAAAGCAGCTTAGAGTAGCAGAATGTGGCTTCACTACAACTTGCATATTTAGCATAGTCTTCTCTCTAAATGTGTTAGGTTCTTTAATGTCCAGAAATTTAACGAGTGAGGCTCTCTGATATGATGGGCTGCCGGACAATGCAACTTTTCTCAGGGTGTGAACCCAGGCTGATGGCTCCAAGAAACTTGAACCAGATGCGATGACATAGCATGGTGCGCAGACCACAACATGATGCGGACATGTGTACATGTCACTTTGGCCAACTTAGTCATAAAATTCATTTGGAGGCTTGTTCACCTTGGGACTTTCAACCATCCCTCCATTTGCATGCTGTCATCAGCTGAGAGGTTCATGGCAGACATCTGCTTCTTCCTCCTCACTGACATCCGGAAATGTTCCACAAACTGCGATGGGAGACCACAGGTGCTGGGGAGACAGGCTGCACACTTGGCGTGGCACACAGCCTTGCATTCTGTTCAACAGAAACGAGATTAGATTTTAGATGAAAGCTTATCTGTGTTGGTAGTTAATAAACTGTATTTCCATGAATGAAGAATACTCAAACGCACATGACGTGCAAGGAGAAAGCCACGCTGTTTGGGGCATGTGATGTCTTTATTATGCTCTGTGATTAGAAACTTATGGTCAAAGACAGAGGTCTATTTAAGTTTTGCACCAACCAAAAATCCGACTTGAGGGACTTCTAGTTAGACATGCAGTACAAAATCGATGTCGTTTACAACCAAGATTTAATTCAAATGGGAACAAGATATTGCTGAAGTTCTGAACGGTTTTGGCATATTTGTGTAAAAATCTGGAAAATACCACCAAATTAAAGATGCAGGCTGCTAATTGTTAATTATTATACTACAAGTTATGTCAAGTCTCAGAGTCCTAAAGGGAACCATGCATTCCTGAGATTCTTTGAGCTCTTGTTTGCATTTCTCTAGATTTTTAAAAGACTCAACGTCAAACAAAGCAATCAGAGAAGCTGAGAGGGAATGAGATAGATTCCAGGTCTGAGGCTATGATTGGTACTTTTAGAAGCCCATTAGTTCTTCCAAGTTCCAAGAATCAAAGATGGCTGTCTGTCTGTCTGTTTACTCACCATGGCATTTTGTGGCCTGCCGCCCAAAGTGGATGGTGTCCAGACAAACTGCACACTTGGCTCCCCTCATGCTGATGCCAGTATGGAATCGATGAGGAATGTTGTGGTGCATGCGCTCCTTGGGTCCCCTGGTAGGGCCCTGGGGAGACTCTGGAGCTGTCTATGGGAGAAAACACTTCAATCTATAGTAAACAACCACATATTATTCTCACACATTTCTGTTACCTTCCTCAGGCCTGGAATGACCCAAAGCCACGTTTGGAACCAGAATTATTCTCTCAGCAGTGCGGCCTGGTGTCAAGTTGAGAATATTGAAATGATGATAATATGTGTGTACATTGTTAGTGTATGTGTGAGTGCGCGTGTGTGTGAGTGTGTGTATTTGTGTGTGTAGATGTGAGTGTGAATGTTCCTTAGCTCCAGTCATTGCAGTCCTGAGAAAGCTAACAAATAGATCACAAAAAATCTAGCAGGTAAAAATTATATGCTGTGTACAAGACAAGTCTCCAGTATACAAAATGGTGTCAATTTTAAATATGGTATCATCTAACTTATTCTAAGTAAAGTAAGTCACTCCCATAATTGTGCAATTGTGTTGGTCATCTTGCAGAAATCCAGTCTTGTATAAAATTTGATGAGAATATTTCTTTGTGTACAGTCAACCTATTCCATTTAGTTTAAACTTTCTGATTGATATTTTCCCCTAAATACACATTAGAGCAAGACTACTTGTAACATACCTGTGTGTTGTGAGCCTCCTTCAGTGCGGTGGGCTGCTGGCTAGGAGACATCACAATGGCAGACAGGACTGTGCTGGACTGGGACTCAGACATCATACGGTCACCTTGGCTACCAGTCCCTGCTGCAAGGCAGACAACCATGCATTTAAGTGTCAGTTTTTGGCATAACAGGTAACAAAGTGCTTTGTTAGTACATAACATCAGATCAAATGCCAAAATTGTTCTACAAACTTATCACAATTAGCATAAAAAGCTGTAGAGCCTGTACTCACCCCGTGGACAGATGGTACTGTAGAGCCTGTACTCACCCCGTGGACAGATGGTACTGTAGAGCCTGTCCATACCACCACATCATCCCCATGTTTGATGCCTGTACTCACCCCGTGGACAGATGGTACTGTAGACTGTACTCACCCCGTGGACAGATGGTACTGTAGAGCCTGTACTCACCCCGTGGACAGATGGTACTGTAGAGCCTGTACTCACCCCGGGGACAGATGGTACTGTAGAGGCCTGTACTCACCCCCGGGACAGATGGTACTGTAGAGCCTGGACTCACCCCCGTGGAAAGAATGGAATTGTAGAGCCTGTACTCACCCCCGGGGACAGATGGTA
>NC_049989.1:391505-407644 GCF_000003815.2 Branchiostoma floridae
ATGGTACTGTAGAGCCTGTACTCACCCCGTGGACAGATGGTACTGTAGAGCCTGTACTCACACCGTGGACAGATGGTACTGTAGAGCCTGTACTCACCCCGTGGACAGATGGTACTATAGAGACTGTACTCACCCCGTGGACAGATGGTACTGTAGAGCTGTGCCTTGAGCTGTGTAATCTGCTGCTGTAGATCTGAGCTGTGGAGTTTCTCCTGCTCCAGTCTCTGCTGTAGTTCCTTGTACTGCAGCGGCATGGCTGAGGGGGTGGCAGGGACATCCTTCCCCTTGTGAAACAGTCCCAGCACCTGGGGGGGGGGGGGCATGCAAGGGGAACATTCACACCAAATTCAGCAGTTGGATACCAGCAAAGTACATCAGGGTTGGTCCTTTGTACCAGGAAAGTGGAAGTGCCAATTGGGCAAGTGGCTGTCTTCTGTACCTGTGCTATCAAGCCAGCACAATTTTTCTATGGGTATTTACGTACCTTCATCTATTAGCCTGGAACATTGTTACATGTGCTCTGTTACTAAATTTTTTGCAGCAATTCCAAATGCAAAGGAAAATGTCATTCAAGTTTTGTTAAAATTTGATTTGTGGAAATGGCCAAAAGGCATGTACTTGCCCATCAGAGCCAGTGAATTTTTAAAAAGTTTGTCCAACCTTGCAGGAAACTTAACATTAAATATGTACGTGTGATTTTTTTACTTTTTGTACTCACCAGATGTCATTACCTGGTATTGTGCAACACAATGCACATTTAATTTTACATCTAAAAACCCTTATCTAAAAGTATAGATTCCATGCATTTTTGCACAAAATACATGTCATGTATCAAAAAAGAGTATTGAATATGAAAGTTTATTATACAAAGTATTGAATAATCATAGAAAAAAATCTGCTTCTCTCCAGGCAAACTTGTACCTTTTTCTTCTTGCCTGTTCCGTCTGTTTTAGCCTGTAGGAAGTCAATCAGCTTAGTCTGCTGGGCAATGGTGGACATAGTCTTCACTGACTCATGGGAGTGGGTCATCTGCAAGGAAACGTCATTTTCTCATTATCTGTAACAAGACTAGGTCATTACGCCCTCTGTACATTTTACACAGTACATTTGTCTGTATTGCATACTAGGTACACCACATTGTGGCGTAACACTTCAGGTTTGTACTGAAGTCCAAGCTGCATATCCAGACAGATTTACTTGATTCACTCACACAGGGAAGGACCCCTACTCTTTTGTGTGGTGGGTTCTTAAACATGCTCTGGATGTGGCTATCGTCAAACATAGGACTTCCATTTAACGTCCTATCTGAGAGGCAGCCCTATCCTAAGTTGGTACTCAATTTTACCTAAGTTAAGGTAAGAAGTTGTGTTAAATACCTTTCCAAGGGGACAAATCAATGACATATCAGTGGACTTGAACCTGGTGCTTTTGTTAAGCTGACTTACTTAGGGATATATGACAAATAAACACACCGACAAACACACATACTCAGCACCACGTGTGTATTCACTGAGCCTCTCACATTCCAGACTAGACTGTCCCATTTGTCCTGGGAGAGGGGGAACTAGGCTATTTTAATCTAAGTAATCTAACAACTTATTGTGCAAGAAACACCCTGTGTGGGAATCCTTGTAGGGGCTGTTTTCCAGTCAATGAGAGATCTAAATTGTGTTATAAAAAAATGACTCCTCACAAGTATGGCCTCCATCTGATTCTCCAGCTCAGCCTTCTCCGTGTGCAGCTGTTCTCCTCTCTCCACAGCTGTCTCCAGGCCCTGGGTCAGCTGGAAGTTTGTGGCCTTTAGTGAGGTCACCTGGTCCTGGAGCTTCACATTCTGATACAACAAACATGTCAAAGGTCACCATCACATCTACACTGGACAATCAAAACATTTTCTTTATACTGTGCTGCCTACAATCAGCAAAGGTTGAACTTTCTCAGCCATCTAAAGAATCAGAATAGGTACTGCAGTGAAACTTCGGGTTTTGCTATCTCGTGTTCTGAACAAGCTACGGTCATGATTTTTGGGTGTTAGATGGAGCTTTTTGGGAAAAAACTCTGAAGAGGATAACTCAAGAAGGGAACAACAAATTTGCATGATTTTTGGTATGGTACCTTAGATAATGTTGTACAAAATGGTGTGAGTGTTATGAACAGTCTCTTGGAAGAATTCCTGTACCCTACTATCTGACTGAGTGTGATACCATATGGATGGGCTTACCTCTTCTGTCAGTCTGTCATTGGTGCTCTTCTCTTGAGCCAGCTTCCTCTGCAGCCCATCATTGGTCAGCTTGATCATCGCTAACTTCCTCTCCGACTCGTTCAGCTGCAACAACAGTTTCATCAGGTTGGTGAATGGCTGGATAACAAAGTTCTTAATTCACAACCACATGTTTTTCAAGAGCTGACGTCTTGACAACCATCTGTCATCTTTTCTTAGGGCAAAAATAACATTCACTTTGCACTGCAAAACCGCTTTGTTGGTAATGACAACTAGCTTCAGAACTAAGTGGTTTAAAACTTACATGTAGCTGGCTTTACAGTTTGGAGAGGGAAATTTTGACAGCCCTAATTGCCATGAAATCACTGTGCTGGTTGGCATCATTACAGCCTTAAAGCAGCATGAAAACTATGCAGGATGAAATCAGTGGAGCAGTGCAATACAGAAAGCTTTCTGCAACTTACAGTTGGTATTTTGCACCCTATGGACAATATTCAGCTGTGTACTCTGTGTAAGTTATGTGTGGAAGGGTGAATATACAAGTCACAAGGAAATGAGGTTGTGTCTCTGATACGACATCCTTACATCTTCCAAGAACTTCCTCCCCTGCTCATCCCTGTCCTGCAGGTGTTTCTGCAGACTGTGCAGCTGCTGCTGGTGACAGGTGATGGCTGTCTCCATGGCTTCAGTCAGCTGCTTCAGCTTCTCCTCAGCACCACTCCTGCAGTAACACATGTCACCATTATCCAACATTTCAGGATACATTCAACAGGGCTTGAAATACTTTTTTCTGCATACCTGCACTGGTGCAGGTTACACTGAAATTACCTGCACCAGGCAAATTTTACCTGCACCACTCTGAATTTAGGAAGGATGAATCATACTAAAATTGTCCAGGTACCATTGCTACTTTTTCTTTCATACATGTACTTTACAGGTGGTAAAAGTCAATGCAGCTAATAACAATCCATGTACTAGTACAATGTATAAAACTCAGTACATGGACCAGTGCAGGGTAGGTGCAGGTAGGTCAGAAATACCTGCACAGCTCCAATTTTACCTGCACTAACCAGCATATGCAGGTGGTATTTCGAGCCAAGTTCAATCATAACGTATTGCATGTATTAATTAAATAAACATATTTATACAAAATATACACCCTTCTGATGCTAGTGAACATCAAACCTTACAAATCATGTTTCTAGACTAATATTACTGTGGATTGTGCATGGATGGTGTTCAGCACCAGGGACAGGTATGTTTGCCTGTGTGTGGATGGTGTTCAGCACCAGGGACAGGTGTGTTTGAGTGTGTGTGGATGGTGTTCAGCACCAGGGACAGGTATGCTTGCCTGTATGTGGAAGTTGTTCAGCACCAGGGACAGGTGTGTTTGCCTGTGTGTGGGTGGTTTTCAACACTAGGGACAGGTGTGTTTGCCTGTGTGTGGATGGTGTTCAGCACAAGGGACAGGTGTGCTTGCATGTGTGTGGATGGTGTTCAGCACCAGGGACAGGTGTGTTTGCCTGTGTGTGGATGGTGTTCAGCACCAGGGACAGGTGCGTTTGACTGTGTGTGGATGGTTTTCAGCACCAGGGACAGGTGTGTTTGCCTGTGTGTGGATGGTGTTCAGCACCAGGGACAGGTGTGTTTACCTGTGTGTGGATGGTGTTCAGCACCAGGGACAGGTGTGTTTGCCTGTGTGTGGATGGTGTTCAGCACCAGGGACAGGTGTGTTTGCCTGTGTGTAGATGGTGTTCAGCACCAGGGACAAGTATGTTTGCCTGTGTGTGAATGGTGTTCAGCACCAGGGACAGGTGTGTTTGCCTGTGTGTAGATGGTGTTCAGCATCTGGGCCAGTGTGTTTATCTGTTTCTGGATGGTGTTGAGTGCCAAGGACAGGCATGTTACATGTGTGTGGATGGTGTTCAGCACTAGAGACCGATGTGTTTGTGAATGGATGGTATTCAGGACTAAGGAAAGGCGTGTTCACCTGTGTGTGGATGGTGCTCTATGCATCTACACTACATCTGCATGACTACATTTGTATGTCCATGTGGGTGGCATTGTAACAATAGAATATCTTACAAAGGGTAACTGCAAGTTTTTACATACCTTGCGAGTTTTTCAGTGCGGATCTCTCCTTCCATCTCCTGTAGTCTAGTCTCTGCTGAGAGTGTTTTTTTCTGCAGGCCAGCCTTCAGTTCCTGCCAGCTGCGCTCCTTTTCCTCCAACTCCTCATTCAGGGACTCCAGGGCACCTATCTGTTCCTCCAGGGTGGTGCAGGTCGTCTTCAAGACATCAATATTCTGAGGACAAAAATGTTAATGAAACACTGATTACTTACTCAATATGGATAAAGAGAAATGTACAGTGGAAACTGTATCCGTGCATGCATAGTACATGTATTGCCTTTTATATCCTGCAAGTAACAACCAATCTACAGTGTACTTTGCAAACACAAAGAAAAAGGTTGTTTAAAATTCCTAATTTTGTGGAATCCTCACTGGTCCATTATGAAAGATAAATTTCCCTCAGCATTGTATGTACATGTACAGTTGTAGAGAAAATGTTTCAAAACTAAAAACTAAGCTTGAATTGAAGACTGTTACTTTGTGACTGTCTTCTGTGACTGTCTATTTCTGTCTTTATTTCATTTTTGTGACAGTTGTTTTTGATTGCACATACCAGTTTCTGACTGGCACACAGCTGTTTCTGCTCGGTGAGGCTGTTCTTCAGCTGTTCCAGCTCGCCCTGTGCTGTCTCTCTGTCCTCCGCCATGTCCCGCACCTGCTCCTCCAGCTGCGCATGTTTACACTCCAGGAATGCACACTGTTCAGCCATCTGTTTCAGCTGGTCCTCCAGCTCTGTCACCACCTACACACCAGACAGGTGTCAAGCATGTTTCTTCTTATCAAATATAATCATCAAAGTATAGGCAGAATTTCATCTTATTCTTAACGACCAATTGGTGGATGGATCGTGGGCATGGATCGTGGCCCTTCCATGAGCAGTGAATAGATTTTGAAAATTAAAAAAAAAATTAGGCATACAGTGTACATGTTGGCATACCCACAGGTGGAGGAACTTACTGTAAAGTTAATGCAGAAACTTTCGCGGTGGTTTAATGTTTGCGTTTTTTTGCGGTGGCCGCTTCACCGCGAACTTTAAACCGCCACGAAAAGTCCCTTTCCCTCGCAACTGCGAAATTGAATCCCCGCGAACTTAAATGCATTTTACATGTACAGTTAGTTCTTTTCAAAAATTAAATACTTGTGATTAGAAGTTTTTTTTTGTTAGTAATGGAGGGACAATATTTTTCACCTTTGATCTGACATCATTGTCATGTAAATGTCTAGCAAATTCTAGTAATACTAAGAATTCATGGTAGAAGTAACTGGCGAAAATTGAGTTAACTGTTTTGTTGAACTGTTTTGCATGGCTAGATTTTATGTAGCTGTAATTTGGGATGTCAGATTCTGAAGGATGTTATCAGTGTTAAAATTTCCTAAAACAAGGGCTCTAATAAAACTCTCACTCTCAGAATTTTGAACTTCTGCAGTAAGGCCTACTGGCAAGGAAAAAACATGATGTTGTCTTTCTGATAACTGCCCTGAAAAAAGGAAGCAGCAGTGGGTAGGGGTTCTCTTTTCTTGGGGGGTTTTGGCTTAAGTGATCCAACAAATACTGTTTAACAATGTAAAACTGAAATGTATCAGAATATTTTCACTATCCTATTCTAATAACACAGAACATTTTATAAGCACATTTCTCTATTTCAACGCATATAAGGGACAGCATGTTCGAACACAATTCTGCAACATTTTCATCACTCAAAGTCAAACAAAAAAAGGCTGGCTAGGGTGTGCAGTTTTTGCTGGGGTTGGCCAGGCAACCGGGAAGACAACAGACCTATCCAGTTCCACACATACCTCACAGCTGTCTCTCAGCTTGTTAAAGCGGTCCTCAACATCTTCTTTCTCTGACTGCAACTTTGTCAGTTTCTCTTCTGTTGTCTTCCTTTCCGAGGCAAGCTCCTTCTCCATTATATGAAGCTTTGTCCGTAGATGCTCTTCTAATAACAAGAACACAAAACCAAAGTCCAAACAACTTACAACACTCATAATATTGATGTTCATCTCTACGAATAATAAGTTACAAGAAAAATGTTTCTTGATGCTGAATTGCCCTTTATATGGTCTCCTTCATGCAATATTCCCAATACACTATTTTGTGAATTCAATATGCAAAATTGATACAATATTAATCAATTTGAATCTCCCTCTTCACAGAGGGTCAGGGTGTCATTTTCAAGTTTAAAATATAAACAAACAAGAAATGTAGGTCCATACAATATACAAAATGTAGTTAACGTTATTCAATTTTTTGTAAACATCCGGCTGGGACAACAGTGGAACTATGAAGGAAGTTTTGGAATGCTTTTTTTTTCAACAAAGTTTTCTGTATATTAGCATCATATTTTACAGACATGTGACTTAAAGATACACCAATGAAATGTAAACATACCTGTTTGACTCTTGACCATGTCTTTGTTAACATCTGCTTTAGCTTGAGACAAGTCTCTCCTGACTGCCTCCAACTGCTTCTCATACTTGTCTGTGGACTGCCAGATGGAACATAACAATAACAGACTCTGAGGCAATCCAGGTTTGCATGGGGGGGGGGGAGATATGAAGTGAAATATGACACAGTACAGGGTTCAAATACCTACAGGTACACACAACATACGATTTCTGAATAAATAGTACAATCTTGAATGGAAGATGTGTAAACCCCTATCTTGTTCACCCTGCAGAAGCAGTACATCATCACAGTACAGGGCTTGAAATACCTTGTCTGCAAACCTGCACTGGTGCAGGTAACATTGAAAAACTACCTGCACCAGACAAATTTTACCTGCACCACTTTGAATTTTGGAAGTATGGATCATACTAAAATTGTTCAGGAAACATTGCTTTTTTTTTTCTTTTATACTTAAAGTTTATAGCATTCAATGCAGCTAATAACAATCCACATACACCTACATCATATGACATTTTTGTATAAAACCCAGTACATGGACCAGTGCAGGTTAGGTTCAGGTAGACATCAGAAATACCTGCACAGATCCAATTTTACCTGCACTAACCTGCATATGCAGGTGGTATTTCGAGCCCTGCAGTAGTATTACATTGGGAAATAAAACCACTGCAAACATTTCAAGATATACAGTCTTAGGCATACGTTTCATTTGAAGAAGACTCTTTTATATATTTTTGCAACGGTATGTAAAAATCCAGCTGAAATATTTCTTAGGTGAGCAGCATTTGGCAATATCAAAGTTAAAGTGGTGTACATGCTTTCAGCTGTGTTACCTCAGTCAGCTTGTCCTTCAGACTACGGATCTCCTCCTGGAGTTTCTCCTGGCTGTTTTTGTAGGACAGCAGCTGCTGT
The DNA here is from genome assembly GCF_000003815.2 of Branchiostoma floridae. NCBI lineage: Eukaryota > Metazoa > Chordata > Leptocardii > Amphioxiformes > Branchiostomatidae > Branchiostoma > Branchiostoma floridae. The sequence goes on from NC_049989.1 coordinate 399,178, forward strand.
TCCAGCTGTCCCTTCTGTGTTTCCAAGTACAGCTTCTGCTGTTTCATGTCTGAAAACAGCTCTTCCTTGGCTTGTCTGAGAAGGAACATTACAACACAGCAAAATCAGGATTTGAAAGACTAGTGTAACTAGAATAGTTTAAAGACAGGACACAAGCTATTGTCTAATTTCTTCCCAAGAAACATTTAGCATGAGTGTCTACGTACATTGGAACTTTTGCAATCTGTGTTAATATGATATTCAGGAATGAAAGGAGACGGTGAGATGATAATCAATATCTTAAGCAGAAGGCAGGATGTGCCTGTATCAGTGTATGGGGTTTGCCTGTCAAAATTGAGAAAATGATGGCAGATGTCTCTTTGCCAGGACTGCCACCAAAGTAGCTCTTTATGGGAGCTTAAAATTCATAGAATGAAATACTTTCTGACTACTTAACACAGTCATGCATACTGAATATGTTGCCAACTTTATTCCATCTTCAAAAATGCCAGGCAGGCATACTTTTGAGGTGTGTTATTCAGTACGTACCTGAACCTTGACTCCTTAGTTCGGTCCTCCTCTTTCTTCCTCAATTCCTTCACCTCACCTTCCAACACCTTCATCTTGGAGTGTAAACGGCCAATAGACTGGAACAGAAATTCAACAGTCATATAATGACTAATCACGATCATACAACATGAGACCCATTCAAAATCAAATAAGACATAAGGTTCATGAACTGTATCAATGTATTTATCATCCAAGTATGTTATTGAGATGAATGTATAAAACAATCATTTATCAAAACTTGACCACTCTCTGACAACTATAGTGATGGAGCACCATGAGATTGTGCATGTGAAAAAGTGTGCCATGTTAGGGCACCTCCCCTTATCTTATGATGTCTAACCTACATCATTATACTATACATGTACATGTGTAGTGAAGGATACTATCCATGTCATGTACATGTGTAGTGCCTGGTACTGTGCTTGTGTACATGTAGTGCCATACCTCCAGGTGTGTAGAAATGGCAGAGTCTTTGTCAGTCAGCTCATCTCGGAGTCTTGCCTCTGCCTCCTTACACTCTATGATCTGCTCCTCCAGCCGACTTTTAGCTGCCGTCAGGTACAAGCTCTTTTCTTTCATTTCACTATACAGCTCTTCAAATTGTTGTCTGAGGAAATATAATACAACATAATGCACAAGTTTAATCTTTCGTTTATCATTCTACAGTGAATTATGTGGTCTTGCAGTCTCATCGCCACAGAAATTTTTATCTGTCTGAGAGTTGTTGGGAAAGCCAGTTTGTTGTTATTGGATGGGCCCTCTTCGCAGCCAGGGGATGAATTGCAAGGAGCAAGAATGGGCGGAACTAAATCCCAAGGATCTATAAGGTGTGGAAGATCTTCAAACCTACCTTGACTTGGCTTCTTGACTCTTGTCCTTTACTGTCTTTTGTTGTTCTTTCAGCTGACTTTCCAAAACTTTCACTTTGCACTCCAGCTGACCTAGGAGCTGGACAGTAAAGTGTTGATGATTGTACATGTCATGTAAACAGCAAAGACATCAAAATCAGTAAAACAGAATTGAAATTGGGCACTCAATAAATAGGAAAAAAAAGGGATATGCTGCCTTAAAAATTCTGAACAGGATCCATTCTCTTCAACAATTGATGTTTTGTCCCACACATTACTAGACAGCTGGTGCAGTGTTGGACAAGTGTTCATAAATTCACTGGCCCTCTTGAGCAAGTACAGAGTCGAGTCATTTCTGAAATAAATTTTCTCTGGCCAAAAATATGTTTGGAATTGCTCGAAAGAAATTCTTAAATTTTTTTTAGTATGGATAGTATGTTAAAGCGTGTACAATGTAACATTTGTTTTAGCTATGCACAATTTAGTCTAGCTAGTAGTCCGTTACCCATGGAAAAAAAAAACGCTGGACCAATTGGCCAAGTACATGTAAACAAAGACGCGCTTGCCAAATTGGCATTTTCACTTGAAAAATCGACCAATGAACTTGAATGACCTGGCACTATACAATACTCAGCAACACTACTATAGCCCACATAAACAACACCACACCACCCACACAACACAACATCACACCACAACAACAAACACGGTAGCACGTACACACCCGCATTCCTGATGAATATTACCCCACACAGCTATGACTGGCATCTCCACAAGTTACAACAGTTTCAATGAAGGGATCATTATACAAATAACTTCCTACATCTCTTTGTTGGGAGATTGTTGAGTCCCTTTCTCCCAGGTCCTTCCTCAGTTTGGTCTCAGTTTTCCTGCAGGTGCAGACTTTCTCCTCGAGAAGAGTCTTCTGAGACTCCAGGTACAACTTCTCCTGGGTCAAGTCACTTACACGCTGTGCCTGGGTTTGTCTGTCATGGTATCAGAAATGGACAGAAGGACTAACTTAGCACAAGGCTACTTGCCACTTCTATACAAATGCCACTTCTATACAACTACAATTTAGATACACTTGTCAAACATAGTCATCTGGCATCAATGCTTGTTACATGAACAACACAAGACAAAGTTTTTGTTAAAACCTGCTCATCGAGAGACATGCACAGTGTGTCATTGATGAAAGGTACAGGGTTCTACCTGAAATGTCTGACGTCTCCAAAGACTATCCAGTATCTTATTAGCTTGATGTCCAACGGTTAGCTTTCATCAACCAACACATGACATTAAAACTGTCTTTCTATTAAGCTACAGTAATATGTCAGGTCGCTCTCACTGATGTTCTCCCACAGTACACGGTCATTCCTCATCACATTATTCTCACCTGGTGTCCTCTTTCTTCTTTTGTTCTGACAGCTGGCTGTTCAACACCTTCAGCCTGGATTCTAGCTGACAGATCACCTGTAACAGACATGTAGGTGTTAGATTCCAGCTGACAGATCACCTGTAACAGACATGTAGGTGTTAGATTCCAGCTGACTGATCACCTGAAACAGACATGTAGGTGTTAGATCCCAGCTGACAGATCACCTGTAACAGACATGTAGGTGTTAGATTCCAGCTGACAGATCACCTGTAACAGACATGTAGGTGTTAGATTCCAGCTGACAAATCACCTGTAACAGACATGTAGGTGTCAGATTCCAGCTGACAGATCACCTGTAACAGACATAAATATCATGTACTAGGTGTTTGATTACAAACATTTCTTGCTGGGCCAAACTGGACATTGACTGACATGGAAAAGACAGATTATGATACATATGTATGAGAAATATATTACCTCTGTCTTCTCTGATAGCAGGGATGACTTGTTCTTCAAATCTAGAGTCAGCTTTTCCTCTGCCTTCCTGCACTTCTTGACTTGCTCCTCCAGATGGCGCTTCTGTGCTGCCAGCTGCTGGTTGTGATGTTGGAACTCATCCATCTGATCCTCCTGTCTATGCCATTCCACAGAGTTAAAAAAAAAAGGTAAAATGAGCCATAGAACTAAAAAGATCTTCAATTACACATGGCAAGTGGATTTGGGAATATGCAATTTATGCAAGCCCAATGAAGTCCATGATATACAATATTAGTCTGTAGAGAGATTGTTGCAACTCCAGTTAGAGTTTCGTATTTCAAACTCTCACATTTCAATCTTTAGGCCAGTGATAGGAAAGTTTATGATGAGAGTCTTAGGACAGGTTAGAGCAAGATTTCTGTAAGACCCTTGACCTCCGTTGGTCCTTAGTTACCTTTGCCAATTGCAAGAAAGTAACATGTTTTTGTCAGCATTTGTGTATGTGTCCGTCTGCGTGTCGTCTGTGTGTCAGTGAACACAATAAGTCAAAAATGCCTACTATATTTTTGGCATGTGGGTAGGTCTTGATGAGATCTAAAAATGATTACTCTCACCTCTCAAATAAACGTACCGGTACGTTTATTTTTTTCCGCCTCAAAATCCACCCGGTACGTCCTTATTTTAGACGGTACGTTTATTTTTTTTTCAAATTGGGGCTTTCTTTACTAACCAGGGACCCCAAAAATATTGAAATTTTGGTATTTTCTGCCCATATTTCCGCGGTATTTTCGCTTCAAATTCACTATTTTTCGGACGAGGCAGCACGGATTTCCCTGCCGCTAGCGCTATGACCCAAACATCCTCGGGATGCTTACCGGTACGCAGGACCGGTTCTGGACTTGCAAAAACGTTTTGGTTCAGGTCCAAAAATACCGAAACCCAAGTGATTCGGTACTGGACTCGTAAAAAATGTATCCTTTTCGTTTTAGACCATCTTTAACCTTCCATAAATCTTGAAATTTGCGCTGAACAAAGACGAAAACATCGAGGTCACATGCTACACACACAGTCACTCACTTCCGTAAATTCTCTATCAAAACACAGAAATTAACCACCAACCAAACAAATTAAAAAGTTACCAATACTTTTCCACAACTTTTCACCCGTAGTCAACTTGTTTTAATGTTCCAGCAACGAAAAAATCCTTCCAAAATAAAGCACAGCGTTCAATCGGCTCGAAAACATCCGCCATGTTGGATTCATCAACTCACGCCAAATCTCGCGGTAATGCACGAGATATCGACATATTTGCTGCAGTACCGTTATATCTCGATAGGGGGCAGTGTCTATGACCTCCTTGGTTTCAACAACATTGAAAATACAACAAGTGGTGAAGAAGGTATTCTACTAAGTTGGAATGTTTCTTCAAAATTTTATTTTGTAACAATGATCATAAAATAAACTTCTTTTTTATGTCTTCAATTTTTATTTTCATTCATTTTTTGCTTTTATTTTAATCTTTGTTGATGGTGTGACACTCAGATAAAGAAAATATGTGCAATAACATAGGAATTATTCTGTTCATTATTTATACAATTAACTGATATGGTACTGAGGCATAAATAAATAAAAAGAGCCTACCTGCTTATCATCTTCTCTTGGACTGAAGTAGCATGGACACAGTTTACATGTCAATTTGGTATTTTTCCGGGGGATACTTTTATTCCAGGGGGTACTTTTATTCGATTTTGAAGATTTGTCCGGGGGGTACTTTTATTCCAGGGGGTACTTCTATTTGAGAGGTGAGAGTACATTTTGGGCTCCTTAGCAACTTTCAATAAGGTACTGCTGTGGAATCTCTGTGGTTTTCATATCTTGTGTTCTGGACAAGCCAATTGGTCACGTTTTTGTCGGTAGGTAGCTCTTGTGTGAAACCCTATCCAAACCGAAATGGAAAGTTCTTCATACAGATAAAGGCACAGGCAGTGCCGGTAGCAGTCACCGACGAGCAGCCGGTATTGTCGCGGGCCTCGCTGACTTGCGGGTGCGGAAGGTAGGGTCCGGCCATCGAGGCAAACCATGGAGTTGAAGCCCAGAGCTGGACTCACTGGACGGACCAGCAGCATGGAAGCACAGTGTGAAGACTATTCCGACTGCTGCCTACCCCTGTGACAGGGATCCCAGCAGCAGTATAATCAAAAATGGATACGACGACGACGATGTGGTCAGGGAGAAGTGACATTAGTTTGCGCCCTCTATGGGGCCTTTCAGTCGCAGACTTTGAAACAGAGTTAGTCAAGAAGGGATGAATGAATTTTCATGATATTTTACCTGTAGGTAACTTTGATGCAGACCGAGGTAATGGTAATTTGCTAAGTATGCTAATTGCATTTTTTGCATAATTTAAGAGGAAAATTTATTCACTAATGTGCTAAATGACAAGAGCTTCATAAGTTCATACTCAGTACAGTATGTAACTTGTTTATTCTATTAACAGCTGTGTCGGTCAAGACTAGCTTGGATACCGTCCGATCACTACTGGGGACCCTTGCCCTGGGCAGGGAGTGTGAGGAGCCCGAGTGGAAATTGGACAGTACCCAGGCTAGGTCAAGACTGTCTGTTGTAACAGTTACAATATCTGCTGCACTTTGAACATGATCTTACCTGCAGTCCAGATACAGTACATGTAAATTGTATTCGGTCTGGATGCTTTGCCTAAATTTCCAGTTATTATTTTCCTATAGTTCAACAGAATTGACTTACCTTAGCTGTGTCTCATATTGTCTGTTTTCTTCAGCCTGCTTCAGTTCTGTCACATGACCCTCCAGTGCCTGGAGTTTGGACTCTAACTTGCTCACCAGCTGAAATACATTTTTAAATGTATCTGTCATCACCACTTATAATTATCTGTGTGCAGTCCTCAACTCATGTTCAGGTTCAAGACCAGATTCAGATCCAGAGGTTCAGGGTCAGTAAAAACAGGGGTCGAATCACCAGCTGTCTACCTGCACCTAACCTGTACTGGTCCATGTCATGTTTTTATACATAAATGTACATGTATGTCCTGTGATGTAGGGGTATGTGGATTGTTATTAGCTACATTGACTTTTACCACCTATCAAGTAGAAAAGAAAAAATAGCAATGGTTCCTCAACAATTTTAGTACGATCCATACTTCCAAAATTCAGAGTGGTGCAGGTAAAATTTCTCTGGTGCGGGTAATTGGCAATGTTACCTGCACCAATTGCAGGTATGCAGAAAAAATTATTTCGAGCCCTGAAAAAGAATGAGCTACATTGTTCTGAACATAAGGATACCTGCATGGCTCGTTACCTTAGTTTTCTCTGCAGTAGTCAGCATCTGAGCTGAAAGCTCCTCCCGTAGTCTGATGGTCTCCCCTTCTCCTGCACTCTGCTTGGCTTCACTCATCTTCAGTTTGTTCTCAAGAAATTCGATTTTGGCCTGAAGTTCACGTTCTTTGCTTTCTTGGTAAACCTCCCGTTCGCGGAAGCCCTACAAAGATACAGCCGGAGGCACAACTAGGTTTTAGTGCATGTTGTTGAAAAGTCATGTGTATCTTTTGCTGACACATGGTAAACAACAATAGCCCACAGCCCATATTCCAGACAATGCCTTGCACCCAAACATACGTTAAACATATGTTACTGTACATTACAGTATATACAGTGGACTACTACTTCTACAGTATATACTGTAATTCACTTTGTCTTCTCGGTACCAAACTTTCACGGTTTGAGAAAATTTAACTTGTTCTCGGAACTAAATGTTCACTGTCACGGCAAGTGCACATTAAAAAAGTCTGTAAATTATTTGTTATCAGTAATGATAAGTTCACGTTACAGTCGTCACCGTGAAAACCGTGAACATAACAGTACATTGAAAAAATCAGGAATTACAGTACACAGTGCCCCCCCCCCACACACACACACTACTCTCTTCCTCATACTAACCAGCTTTTATCTTGAACAACAACATACAATTTGAATAACATGCAAAGCTACCATGTAACTGTCAATCCACAGCGCATAGAGAGGGAAAACAAGGGGAGAAGAAAACCATGCAAGTAGAATTGTTTCAGACCATACAGTTTCAGTTGTACTTGCTGAGTTTTTGTTAATTAATTGTATACAGTAGTGCGTAAAATGATCATCTTGTGTTCAGATCTAGATACAGTACAGTGAAGATAAAACAACTTACTTCTGCCAACTTCTCTTGCAGCTCACTTGTTTTGGCTATGCTGTCTGCTGTCAGCTAAAAAAAGGAAACAAAAACACTTACTAAAAGAACTGATTCATAATACGCCTTTGTGAAAATGACATAACTTTTTCAAAGTTTAGGCCATGTTGATTTGATTACATTTTATGGACGACATCCATGCACATATCTATTTTCAACCATGCTGTTAATTGTAAAAAAAAAATTTTGGAACTTAATATACAGTCGTGAAAATGTCAATTCAAAGGTATACATAAGGTAAAAAAGGATATGAAAGAACAAAAATTATCAATATATTGTTCGGTGATCCAAACTCAGCATTGTCAATCATTTGTTCAACACTTTAATTTGATAATTGAAAGGAAACTTTTTATTTTATTTGCATGTTTATAGCATCAGTTTGGGGGCTTTTAGAGGATGTCATTCATATAATCAAATCAACGTGGCTTTATCAGTCACACTACGGTATCTAGATTAGCATGACGGCATCTGTGTGGAAAGTAAACGATGACAGGCTTTAACCTCTTTCCACTTTTGACCAATCAGTGAGGTTAGGTGTTCTGAGTCATTGAAAGTATATCGAGTTGTAACAGGCCAAAATATACACCTGGTTGGGATATACCCTGGACAGAATATACCCCTGGTCAGATATACCCTGGACAGAATATACCCCTGGTCAGATATACCCTGGACAGAATATACCCCTGGTCAGATATACCCTGGACAGAATATACCCCTGGTCAGATATACCCTGGACAGAATATACCCCTGGTCAGATATACTCTGGACAGAATATACCCCTGGTCAGATCCCCTGGTCAGATATACCCTGGACAGAATATACCCCTGGTCAGATATACTCTGGACAGAATATACCCCTGGTCAGATATACCCTGGACAGAATATACCCCTGGTCAGATATACCCTGGACAGAATATACCCCTGGTCAGATATACCCTGGACAGAATATACCCCTGGTC
>NC_049989.1:407803-422162 GCF_000003815.2 Branchiostoma floridae
CAGATATACCCTGGACAGAATATACACCTGGTCAGATATACCCTGGACAGAATATACACCAGGTCCTGGTCAGATATACCCTGGACAGAATATACCCCTGGTCAGATATACTCTGGACAGAATATACCCCTGGTCAGATATACCCTGGACAGAATATACCCCTGGTCAGATATACCCTGGACAGAGTATACCCCTGGTCAGATATACCCTAGACAGAATATACCCCTGGTCAGATATACCCTAGACAGAATATACCCCTGCCAAGGATATACCCAGGGTAACAGACCAGAATGTACTCTACCTGTTGCACTATGTCTGCATATCACACATTAATAACTGACTCCATCATGCCTACCTTGTTCACTATGTCTGCATGTCACACATGAATGACTGATGAACTCCATCATGCCTACCTTGTTCACTATGTCTGCATGTCACACATGAATGACTGATGAACTCCATCATGCCTACCTTGTTCACTATGTCTGCATGTCACACATGAATGACTGATGAACTCCATCATGCCTACCTTGTTCACTATGTCTGCATGTCACATATTAATGACTGATGAACTCCATCATGCCTACCTTGTTCACTATGTCTGCATGTCACACATTAATGACTGATGAACTCCATCATGCCTACCTTGTTCACTATGTCTGCATGTCACACATGAATGACTGATGAACTCCATCATGCCTACCTTGTTCACTATGTCTGCATGTCACATATTAATGACTGATGAACTCCATCATGCCTACCTTGTTCACTATGTCTGCATGTCACACATGAATGACTGATGAACTCCATCATGCCTACCTTGTTCACTATGTCTGCATGTCACATATTAATGACTGATGAACTCCATCATGCCTACCTTGTTCACTATGTCTGCATGTCACACATTAATGACTGATGAACTCCACCATGCCTACCTTGTTCACCTTCGCCTGCAGCTCCGCCACCTTGTGCTTGTAAGTCCCCAGGGAGTTCTGTTCTTGTTTCAGCTCCGTCTCCAGCGCCTCGGCTCTCCTTGCTGCTACAAACCTGTCGTGTTCCAGCTGGGAGATGGTCTGCAGGTAGGCATTGATCTCAGCCCTGCAGCAGATAACATAATCAACACACTGGCTGCATCTGCAATGTTTGTGTAGTAATGTGTACCCAACATTAGAGCCATGCACCTAATCTTAACTGTGGGTACATCAGTGCACCTAATACATATATATTTGCATAGTGTTGGCATCCATCTGTCTCGGTAGACAATGGTAGACAGACAGGGTGGGTTAGGCGTTCCGTCTGCCTGGATTGCACGCGACTTGGTGAAGGAGGGGTGTGCACTTCCTTCTCCACCCTCTCGTCTACTGGCGCACTAAGTCCTACAGGGGCAAGAACTACATGCCACGTGTAAGACGGCCCCAGCAGATGCAGGTTTGTTGTTTGGAGTTTCTGTCTCCTAGGATTTCCTACCAAGGATACAAGGGGTTCCTCCTACCATAGACTTGTGTATAGCGGGTGCGTCATGCCCGAACATGCCAGGCCACTGCCACTAGCTGCAGCTAGATACTCATTCACACCTGAGTTAAGTGAGGAAAGTCGTGTAAAGTGCCTTTCCCTAGGGCACAAGATCGATGACACAGCAGCCGGATTCGAACTCAGGACCTCTTGGGCCTGAGCCCAACGCGCTGCCGATTGCGCCACGCAATCTCACATAGTATTTGCATAGTATTAGGTATGTAAACGTAATACAATCATGTCATATATTCCTAAATTTTTCTGTTTCATCATGGACCATTAGACCAAGCAAGGTTCATTGCACAATGTGTTTCTAAAGAATGAAATATACGTCATATATAATAGCAACATGTTATAGACTCAGTAAGGATTTTGTAAAACACAAAACATCAACACTACTTACTTATACTCTTGCTCTTGCAGATCATGAGCCAGTTTGCCTTGCTGACGGACTTCTTCCAGCAAAGTGACAGCTTTCATGTCCGTCTGGATCTGGTGATTCCGTTCCAGCTCCAGACAGCGCTTTAGATTCTAAGACAAAAACAGGCACATGTAACAGGCATGACGGATAAGGTAACAAGCACGATAGAGAACACATGTGTGTCAGGATGTACGGTATCCAGATCAGATACCAGGGTTCCGGTATTTTGGACCAGTATCTAATTGATTGTACTAGTACACAGCTCTAATGTACACCAGGGCTCTAGCCAGCGTCCGTTTTTCCGTCAATTGACGGAAATTTGCTGCAAGTGGCGGAAAAATTTTAAAACCAATGATTGAATCTGTCAACCTTGACAGACAAAAATCTGATAAAAGCTCCTTGGTGGAAGCTACAGGCGGCTTGGGGACGCCGTTCACGGCCGTAAAAGCCACACATTGTTTGTTTTGCTATTGTTATGATTGTTGACAATGTGTGGCGGTGCCCTTTTGCATGTATAATCTCATGAAAACCCGTATTTCAAGGTCTCAGTTCAGTCTCTCCAACTCCTGGAATAGTGTTTTCGCGACAATGGGAATTGGCTGACGGAAAAAAATTTCGAGCTGGCTAGAGCCCTGATGTACACACATGTACATAAAGAACTCATAAAAGACATGCCAAAACCATTCAACTTCTCACTGTGTGTGTACAGTACATTTCAGAATCTGCAGAAAAAAGGATACATTTTGAATCTAATACAAAGAACACCTAACTGTACATGGAAGTTTACCGTGATCTCTGTGACATAGTCCACCATCTGTTTTTCGATGTTGTCTCTCTCCATCTCCATTTGATTGGACAGGCTGTCTTTCTCTGTCAGTCGTGTCTCCAGTTTAAGGAGGGTGTTCCTCAGGGATGCCTCCTTGGTCTCCAGCTGATGACATTTCTCCTGTGGTATAAGTGTAAACAATTTCTTCCAGTCTAAAGTAGACTGTGTTGTTGGCACAAGCCTGTCTTAAATGACAAAATTATACCCTTGATTTCCAATTGCAATTCAACTTAAGTCTTAACTTCAGATTTCAAAAGAAAAAAATAAATGATTTATAGCAATTTAAACTTGTATTCTGGTTGTCTCACCTGGAGGTCTTGGAGTTCTCTGGTCTTCTGCACGAGGCGCTTCTCAACCAAAGCATGGGATACTGGTGAGTTGACTGCTGCAGTTGACCTATGTGAAGAGATCATGAAACAATCCTGAACACAACTCCTACACTATAACACTACATGAAACTAGCATATGGAAAATACATAACTGCAAAGACAGTTAAAGCAAATAGACAGACCATGAACAATACCTTCCTATGAATTAGCAGGGACTCTGGACTTGGACTCTGTCAAGTTTCATTTATGAGAAGCTCTACCAACTCTGACCTGCCACTTCCTGAATCTGACCTGTGGGGTCATCTAGTGTTCTTTTAATACAACTCCCTGTTCGTGTGGAGCATTCCAAATAGCAGAGCTATGGACAAAACCCAATGAGACAAACACACAAAAACAAGTACAGGGCTCGAAATACTGGGTGCATGTGCACCCAGGTGCACCCAAAACTGGAGCTGTGCACCCAATTATTTTCTGTGGGTGCACAGGGTGCACCCAAATATTTTCTTATGTTTATGTATGTAAAGATATCATAGTGTACTAGTATACATCATATTCTTGACATCTAAGCGTTAGAAAGATAATAAAAATGTCTGTCATGGAACTTGTTTTACAATTTGATAGCTTGTAACTAAGCTTTATTATTAGGTTATTACTTAAATTTAAGTGGTGCACCCAAAAATATTTTGGTGCACCCAATTTTTTAAGCTGAGTGCATCAGTGCACCTAATCCCAAAAATGAATTTCGAGCCCTGACTTATAGAGTTGGCTGATGATGTTGACCAGAGTGTCTCCCCACCTGTGACCAGTGGAAGTTCCAGACAGATCCTTGATGAAGGTGAAGCCGATGAAGGGCAGGTCCTTCCCGCTGATCTGACCCCGCTGACTGCGGAACAGTTCCACATTGGGCAGGCGGAGCTCGGCCTCAAACTGCTCAAAGTTGGAGGTGTCGTCCTCACAGCCCACCACAGGAACATACGGGGGGACAGCTGTGGGAACATCGGATTTACAAACTGACATGTGCAAACTAAGAGTACATGACACTAAATGTTGATCTGCAACAGCAGGGCTCGAAATACTGGGTGCATGTGCACCCAGGTGCACCTAAAACTGGAGCTGTGCACCCAATTATTTTGTTATGTTTATGTATGTAAAAATATCAAAGTATGTCTTATAATCTAGTGTACATCATATTCTTGACATCTAAGTGTTAGAAAGACAATAAAAATGTCTGTCATGGTACTTGTTTAAGAATTTGATAGCTTATAACTAAGTTTTATTATTAGGTTTTTACTTCAAAATAAGTGGTGCACCCAAGATTTTTTTGGTGCACCCAATTTCTTAAGCTGGGTGCACCAGTGCACCCAATCCCAAAAATGAATTTCGGGCCCTGAACAGTAAGTGCTGAAACACACAGACACCAATTTTGGCTGGGTGAAGTTAAAAGGCAGGTTAGGACATGTGTAATCTGTTAAAGATGAAGAGGTTGGAGTGCAGGGAACGGTTTACCACTTCCCCTTTAATATTTTCACACTGCCCTGTAACCAGGGTTCTACCCAGCATCCGTTTCTCTGTCAATTGACAGAAATTTGCTGAATGTGACAGAAAAATTATTATAACAATCTGTCAAGCTTGACAGAAAAAAATTGCGGGTAAAGATTTTTAAATAAAACACCGAATTTGAATAAACCAAAACAAACATCTCATAAAAAGAAATTTATGTTTTTGCTCCTTACAACGTTCAAAACATTCTGCTGCTTTACTTATGAATATCTACTTGACTATAAAATGGACCATAATATTGCTGTTAGCCTCCTTATGTAAAAAAAGTTTCTTCCAGACCTCTTCAGTGTAAGTGACAAAAGATAGTGGATACTATCTGAAACGTCTGACCATTTCTAAAATCATATCCAGCTGCTTGCGTAACTGCTTTTTGTTGTATCTTTTGTATCTCATTACCAGGTAATCTTTATCAACATAATGTGTATAGCCATGAACATTTTGTCAGAAGTATGGCATGGCTCGAAATACTTTTTTCTGCATACCTGTACTGGTGCAGGTAACATTGAAAATTACCTGCACCAGACAAATTTTACCTGCACCACTCTGAATGTAGGAAGCAGTATAGATCATACTATAATTGTTCAGGAACCACTGCTATTTTTTTCTTACATACTTTATAGGTGGTAACAGTCAATGCAGCTAACAACAATCCACACACACCTACATCATAGGACATTTATGTGTAAAACCCAGTACATGGACCAGTGCAGGTTAGTTGCAGGTAGACTCTAAATACCTGCACAGCTCCAATTTGATCTGCACTAACCTGCATATGCAGGTGGTATTTCGAGCCCTGTATGGGTTTGTACTTACAGTCTCTCAGGTTAGTCCAGTCCACTCCTGTGAAGAAGGGCAGACATGTGATCTCTTCATACGTCAGACGGTCTTTGGCCTCACAACACAAACACTGGATCAGTTCCTGCGCCTCCTTGCTCACTCTTGTCTCACTGGGAAACTTGAGGGAAACCTGCAGAAAAAAGACATCAAACTGCTCCAGTCACCACAACAAAAATTCATCTTGTAGTTGGAAATGTGTTCTAGTATGCGTTGACTGTATGACTGAGCTTTGCCAGGGCTAATGTAACAGGTGAGCATATAGATGTAATAAAGGTGCACTCTTCATCTAAGATATCCCCTGCTAGTAATAAACAAGATCCTCACATCGAACCCAGCGTGCAAAATACCCACTTGTACATTGCAACCACTTTTTGCTTCTAAACTCAGGTTGCACAGGGTGCAGCTTAGATTCTGAGCCTCATAACTCGATTTTGTTGTCAATTTACTTGGAAGGAATAAATGGACTGAGGCAGCTCCGTTTCATATCAGCCAAACATGTCTATTATGTATGTACATTTGTATGTACAGTATATGTGATGTACTTTTCCCCAAAAAAATTAGTGAATTGTAGGTGGTGCAACTTGAAATTCAGTTGTGCAACCTATTTTTGCCCCACTTTGTACACTGTGCAACCTGGCTCAGAAAAGTATTTTGTACACTGGAACCTCACACAAAAAGTTTGGAATAGCAAATTGAATTGAATGAAGACCTTTATTGCACATTTTTGCCACACCGGGCTGAGTACAGGTCACAACAAGACATGTTGAAAAGATACAGTTCACAGATACAAAATAAGACTATTGCTGGATAAATTCAACTTCTCCTCGCTTTTCTGTTACACTACAGTGGAGATAAAAGAGCATAATATCTTTTATGATCAATGTTTTGTCTAGTTGCATTAGGAATATGAATTTTTTAATATCAACTTAGCTTGATGATATCTCTGTTGCTTCTGTATCAATTCCTATATATTATATTCTATATGAATATAAAGCAGGTGTGATGTCCTTTCAAAAGGTGTCAAACACATTATATAATATGATTATAAACTCTTGGAATGAATACTACTATCATGATTATCACAATTTTGAGTAAGGTGCATTTGCCCTTTTGGTAGTTGGATGGCCAAATCAAAGTGTGCAGGTGACATAGAGTAAGAGCGCTTACTCGTGGAGGCAGAGTCATGTTGTGGGTAGCGATGGACGCCAGTACAGAAAATCAGGTCCAGGTACCGTTCAAGAGCCGCACCTGAACCTGAACCTACTCTCATGTCCCAAATAAACGTACCGGGACGTTTATTTTTTCAGCCTCACAATCCACCCGGTACGTTCTTATTTTGGACGGTACGTTTATTTTTTTCTGAAAATTGGGGCTTTGCTTAGCCAAAACCCTCAGAGAATTGAAGTTTTGGGGGTTTCTGCCCATATTTCCGCTGCATTTTTGCTCAAAATTCCCTATTTTTCGGGCGAAACGGCGCAAATTTCCATGAGCGTATGCGCGTACGCGGTACTCTTTCGGTGATTTCGGTCGATCTCGCTATGACGCTACGATTTGTCCAGGGGGTATGTTTATTCCGGAGGGTATGTTTATTTGGGACATGAGAGTAATTGTTTAGGAAATTAAAACTTGTGAATGGGCAATACTCAAAACAATGGAATAAAATAATCAAGATTTCCTGACCTTGTGGTTCATGATGTTGCTGTAGGTTTTCACCACAGATTCATCAGAGAAGGGCGCGTCTCCGAACAATAGCTCGTAAGCCACGACTCCCAGAGACCACCAGTCACAGCCGACTCCGTAGTCCTGACTGGTGCCATTCATACTCATCAGCACTTCAGGGGCGATGTAGTCTGGAGTTCCTACTGGCATTCTGGCTTCAACCTGTACATGTGCGCACATCAGCAAAACCTCATACTTCTAGAATTCTTCAGGAACCATTGTTACTTTTTCTTTTATACTTTATATGTGGTAACAGCAGAGCTCGAAATACTTTTTTCTGCATACCTGCACTGGTACAGGTAACATTGAAAATTACCTGCACCATACAAATTTTACCTGCACCACTCTGAATTTAGGAAGTATGGATCATGCAAAAATTGTTCAGGAACCATTGCCATTTTTTACTTTTATACCTTATAGGTGGTAACATTCAATGCAGCAATCCACATACACCTACATCATATGACATTTATGTATAGTATATAAAACCCAGTACATGGACCAGTGCAGGTTAGGTGCAGGTAGACATCAGAAATACCTGCACAGCTTCAATTTTACCTGCACTAACCTGCATATGCTGGTGGTATTTTGAGCCCTGTAACAGTCAATGAAGCTAGTAACAATCTACATCACAGGACATCTAATGTATAAAACCCAGTACATGGACCAGTACAGCTGCAGGTTAGGTTCTATTCAGGTAGACACCAGAAATACCTGCACAGCTCCAATTTTACCTGCACTAACCTGTATATGCAGGTGGTATTTTGAGCCCTGGTGATGCTTGAAGGCTTATGCCTGAAGCTCCCTTAAAGTTAAACACTGGAGAGCAGACTAACAACATACAAATGCATCCCTAACTAGAGTTCGGCGACCTCATACCTCCATGAAATATTAGAGCTTTTGTAATTTCATGCAAATAACTTTACATTAACATGATTTATGCATGGTGTTGTCACCATTGAATAACGTACAGTACACATGTCACAAGTAAAATTCCCAATTCAAATCATTAATCATTAAGTTGTTTTGCAATTTTTGCATAAAATATGCAAATAAGTTCCTCATTTGCATATTTGATATCTGTATATGTTCCACCAATTATAATTAACAAGTGTTACATTTATCGAAGTCCAGTTATTGCAAAGAATGGAATTATACAATTTCCTCATTAATTATGCAAATTAAGTCCTTATTTGCATAAAATGCATATCATTATGAACATCTTTGCCTAAGCTACCTGCAAACCTAAAATTCAGGCAATCCGACGTTCCTTTCTGCAGTTATCCTCTTTGGGGTGTCTTGACAAAGTCTTGCCCCACTTTGTCATGACGCTAAAAGCTATCTACCACCCAAATGTCACGACCATATCACGTACGGGACAAGAGATACATTGAAAAAACTGCTATGATAGAATATTCTCATTAATTATGCAAATGTGCTCCTATTTTGCATAATTAGAATTTTATCTTGTACAACATTGTCTAAGGTACCTACATACCAAAAATCATGAAAATCCGTTGTTTCCTTCTTGAGTTATCCTCGTCAGAAGTTTTTGACAAAAATGCCCCTGCTATCCCAAAACTAGACGCTAGGGGGCCCAAACTTATGTCATTTTTTCCTGAGCACAAGAGCTATCTAATATAAAAAAATCTTGACTATAGCATGTTCAGAACACCGAGATAGCAAAACCGGAAGTTGCACTGCAGTACCAAGGTCACACACAAGGGGGCCCAAAATTGACCTTGACCTTCGTCTTCCCAACATATATCCACATACCAAATATCATCGTAGTCCATCAAGAGGTTCTCAAGTTATGCTGACCACAAATATGCGGACACACAGACACACACACACACACACACACACACACAGACACACCAAAAACTATACCTCCATTTTTTCATGGAGGTAACAACACGTCCATCATTAGATGAGTCCATTTCTATCAAATCTTACTAATAGGGAACTCACAGGATTTTAACATTCTTTTTTATAATTATACAACGTATGTGTCAAACAGCATTATGTTACAGAGAAATTTTTTCATTGGGCCAACATACAGCAAAAAGCTTTACCTTAGTGACATATTCTATCAATACCCCAAAATCCCCCTTCAGTGACTAAGCTTAACTCTCAATTTATAATAACTTACAGTCTGATGTTTTGATATCCTGGCAGCAGAGCCGAAGTCGGCAAGTTTGATGTGTCCAGTTCTGTCAATCAGAATGTTGTCTGGTTTCACATCCCTGCAGGAACAGTTGGAACCACATCAAATGATTACAACATAGCTATGGCAACTATCAAGGCCTAAGGGCAAAAAATTATGTTTCCAGTTACGGTCCTGAACAAAATTTGGGTTGATAGGAAGGAATTCTCTTCTTTTATTTTTCCTTTATTACCTACAATTACATTTTAGCAATGTGCAACTAAAATGGACAAAAAACTGCTATACGCAATGGATTTCTTACATCAGTCACTGTTGGTCAAGGTCAAAATTTCATGTCCCTTGCAGCCTGCAGGCTAAGGCCAGTCAAGTAAAGGGAAAAACACTATTTTGCCAGCCTTAATCACTGAACATGACCTGCAACAGTTACAGAAACTGTCAGCTTGGATTCAGGAATAAGGAGAACCTTTATCACATAAACATTTCTCAAAACTTCATATGTTACCTTCAACAATAGAAACTTTATGTCCCACTTAATATAGTCTTCGTGTACATGTATATTGTCAATACATGCTACTACTAGTACTAGGCCGAATTGATTAGATTATGTGAATGACATCAGCTTGTGCATGAACTTTCTCCTGTGTCCATTAAAGAAAACTTTCAATCAAAATGTAAATCACACAAAGTATCTGTATAGCAAATATTTGTTTTTTGCATATTGAAAAAAAGCGGGAAACAGATATGTCATAAAATGTCATATCCTATAAGGTGCAGACAGTGGATGGCCTGCACCATCTCTGCCAGGTAAAACTGCAGCCCTACCTGTGAACATATCCCATGAGGTGCAGACAGTGGATGGTCTGCACCATCTCTGCCAGGTAAAACTGTGCCCTACCTGTGAACATATCCCATGAGGTGCAGACAGTGGATGGCCTGCACCATCTCTGCCAGGTAAAACTGTGCCCTACCTGTGAACATATCCCATGAGGTGCAGGCAGTGGATGGCCTGCACCATCTCTGCCAGGTAAAACTGTGCCCTACCTGTGAACATATCCCATGAGGTGCAGGCAGTGGATGGCCTGCACCATCTCTGCCAGGTAAAACTGTGCCCTACCTGTGAACATATCCCATGAGGTGCAGACAGTGGATGGCCTGCACCATCTCTTCCAGGTAAAACTGTGCCCTACCTGTGAACATATCCCATGAGGTGCAGACAGTGGATGGCCTGCACCATCTCTGCCAGGTAAAACTGTGCCCTACCTGTGAACATATCCCATGAGGTGCAGACAGTGGATGGCCTGCACCATCTCTGCCAGGTAAAACTGTGCCCTACCTGTGAACATATCCCATGAGGTGCAGACAGTGGATGGCCTGCACCATCTCTGCCAGGTAAAACTGTGCCCTACCTGTGAACATATCCCATGAGGTGCAGACAGTGGATGGCCTGCACCATCTCTGCCAGGTAAAACTGAGCCATCTTCTCCTCAAACACATCATCATGCCGACTGAGCAGGGTGAGCAGGTCCCCCCCGGGGTGGAAGTCCATGACCAGGTACAGACTGGTGCTGTCCTGGAAGGCGTACTGCAGGGACGTGATCCACGGGCTGGTCGCCCTCGCCATGATGTCACGCTCCTCCTCGAAAAACGCCACCTGTTGACAACAAAATACACCATCTTCAGGACCCTCTCATAATTCCATAAAAATCTGAACTTCATGACAAAAACTTGAAAAAAAATATAATTGAAAAATATTTGAAAATTCTTTGGATTGATCACAGAGATTGAAGGGGAGGGCAAAACAGCGAAAGCACCTTTGGAAGCCTCCCTCCCGCAGAAAAATAATGAAATGAATATTATCAGGAAACGTTGATATTTGCCCTTTAAATTATTGTGATGTAATCTGTCACTTACACTTTCTTGGGAGAGGATGTCGGACTTCTTCAGGACCTTCATGGCGTACATGTCTCCAGTGCAGCGCTCACGCACCAGCTGTACCTCTCCGAAATGTCCGCGTCCAATCACTGTCTTCGTCTCAAAGTCAGTCAGGGATGGACGGAGACTCTGGACTTCCTTGGCCCTATTCTTAACTACCAGGCAGTGAAAATACCACTTTCATGAGTATGCACAACCTTTACTAAAACATTTAACAGTATCAAAAAAATTTACAGGGCATTAAATTCTTTTTGGGAATACATTGTAGGTGCATTTGATACACCTAACCTAAAAACTAGGTGTACAGTCAGAAAAACATAATTGAGGCAGAATGTCAGTACTACATAATTACATACCTTACTGTCTTTCTTCAGAGCTTGAATGTGAAATTCTATAGTTAAATTCAAGAAGTAATACAGCAAAAAATTTATTTTTCTTACACAGAAGTGCCAAAACCTTGGAGCACATGCACTTTTGTGCACCCAACATAGGGGCTGTGCACCTAATTTTTTACTATTGATGCACTTGTGCACCTTGACATAAGTGGGTAATACAAAAGTGCTAGCTAGATTAGCACATTTTAACAAAGTAGTGTAACAGAAATTACAGGGGTGCACATTTTTTTACAAGACCTTACAAGTATGTAAATCTAATTGACCAGGAATGCTGGCAACATGTGACCTGTCTGACAGAAACTTTGTTGTAATTTGTGCCTCAAAATGCAGGAAATTGTGCTACAGAGGGTAATGTTGTAACACATGTCAATGTGATAAGTACCTGTCTTGACTTATACTTACATTTCCTAACAAAGGCGGATACGTGTTTGTTATCCTTGGCTAGGACATCTGAGCTGCATTCCTCCAACAGTACCATGAAGGAGTCCAACAGGGCATCTCTGTGGGGCAGGACTGAAGGACCTGTACAGATGTTAATAGTAGTCAGTACTAGTCACTCATTAGGTGCATTTTGGGGAACAGCTGCACTAGTGCAATCAATCTCAGGGCTCGAAGTTTTTTTTCTGCATACCTGCACTGGTGCAGGTAACATTGAAAATTACCTGCACCAGACAAATGTTACCTTCACCACTCTGAATTAAGAAAGTATGGATTGTACTAAAATTGTTCAGGAACCATTGCTATTTTTTCTTTTATACTCTATAGGTGGTAACAGTCAATGCAGCTGATAACAATCCTTATGTCATACCTGTGACGCGAAAACGTTCGATACGGGTGATCTGGGGCCGTACGCTTCTGTATCGCAGAGGTTCGAAAGGCGTATCACACAGGCTTTCTTCGAGTAAATCGAACCATTTCGAGCGGGCCGAATACGACTCGGTTGGCAATTCGAATACCTGATTCGGATGTTGGAACATTGCTGTTGCAACACTTTTGGTTCAAGGGCACCAAATTTGTTCAACTTCTGGCGTATTTCGCATCAAAACATGGGTTTTCTCAGGTGGGTATGACATAAATAAAATACAACACGGTGTATTCCGCATCACCCTTGGTCCTAGCCCTCCCGCGGGTCGGGCTGATACCTCCGGTGATAAGGAATACACCGCCGTGTTGTATTCTATATATACACCTGCATCATAAGACATTTGCGTGATAAAAAACAGTACCACTACCAGTGCAGGTTGACACCAGAAATACCTGCACAGCTCCAATTCTACCTGCACTAACTTGTATATGCAGGTGGTATTTCCAGCACTGAATCTAAATATTTTTCTGCACACAAAAAATTTTAAGTGCACAACATAAGTACAAGTGCAATACATATTAAGCACATCAAGTACTCTGAACAAAAGTGCAGAGGTACAATGTAACCATTACCTGTACTCTGAACAAAAGTGCAGAGGTACGATGTAATCATTACCTGTACTCTCAACAAAAGTGCAGAGGTGCGATGTAACCATCACCTGTACTCTGAACAAAAGTGCAGAGGTACGATGTAACCATTACCTGTACTCTGAACAAAAGTGCAGAGGTACGATGTAACCATTACCTGTACTCTGAACAAAAGTGCAGAGGTACGATGTAACCATCACCTGTACTCTGAACAAAAGTGCAGAGGTACGATGTAACCATCACCTGTACTCTGAACAAAAGTGCAGAGGTACGATGTAACCATTACCTGTACTCTGAACAAAAGTGCAGAGGTACGATGTAACCATCACCTGTACTCTGAACAAAAGTGCAGAGGTACGATGTAACCATTACCTGTACTCTGAACAAAAGTGCAGAGGTACGATGTAACCATTACCTGTACTCTGAACAAAAGTGCAGAGGTACGATGTAACCATTACCTGTCCTGGGAATGCCCTTCCAAGTCAGCAGCTGATTCAGTCTGGCTAGACGAGACGAGATTGTCTCGCGGCTCCCTTCTGTAGACTCACTCATCTTTATTCTGGTCAATACCTGTGGAGGACAAGATGATTTTAGAATATTCAACTAAAGCATCACCATTCAACTAAAAGTAAAATGTTATACAAAGTGAAAGCATAAGTTCTATATGTATATAAGTTATGTACCAGTGGATGCCATACTACTTTTTATGTCATACATGTGACGCGAAAACGTTTGATACGGGTGTTCCAGACCTGGCCATAACTATCGTATCGAACAGGTTTGAAAGGCGTATCACACAGGCTTTCTTTGAATAAATCAAACCATTTTGAGCGGGCCGAGTGTGGCACGGTTGGCAATTCGAATACTTGATTCGGACGTTGGAACATTGCTGTTGCAACACTTTTATTTCGAGGGAACCAAATTTGTTCAACTTCTGGCACATTTCGCATAAAAACAGGGGTTTTCTTAGGTGGGTATGACATAAATAAAATACAACACGATGTATTCCGCATCACCCTCGGTCCCAGCCCTCCCGCGTGTTGGATCGATCGACGGGCGAAGGCCGTCGGGTGATCCGACCCACGGGAGGGCTGGCACCTCGGGTGATACGGAATACATCGTGTTGTATTCTACATGAACCTTGTACAAATAAAGTTATAAATATAATAAGCCATACAATAATAAATTCTAATTTCTACTTTTGAAAGT
>NC_049989.1:422262-474969 GCF_000003815.2 Branchiostoma floridae
GTACACAATTTTTGTTCAGATTTGTGTTTGTAAATATAAGTTTACGATCGACAAAATATATACATTTTTTAAGGTTACAAACGTATGATCTGTGGTCGTGTTCTAAATCTAAGAAGATTCGCCAACATCATATCGCCCCCCCCCCCCACTTCAAACCAAAGAACATCAAAACCATAAACGTTCCATAAAACATACACACAACAATAGTGATACACAGTGTTACTACCTCCCAAGTGTTCGTTAGCTGTACTTTAACACTTGCTATACAGTAAACTCACCCCATATGATTATTGATAGGAAGTCAGTTGCTTGGGTCTGTCTGTTTTTCGGAACGGTTTGTCCGGCCGCGCGCTGAAATCCACCCTTCGGGATTGGGCAAGGTGGACGATTCCATACGACAAGTGGAGGGGAGATTGGTTTGAATTATAACAAGAAATATGATGGCATCACTTTAAGATCAGTATGTATTCATTAAATAGACAATTAATAGAGAATATATTTCTATTTGCATTAGAAAAAGTTATATATATATCTTTATTTATGATTTTTATGAAAATGTAATTATCACAAAACTCCCTCAAAGGAAAATGCAACATTATGGTCTCACACGACAGTTCTAATGACGCAATCGTCTGACTTTTTGTCACTAGCCAATGAGATGCCGCCCTGGTGATGCAATGGTTTTCATTTCCCGCGAAAACTATTCTCATTTAAAATCTGCTGTACTTTTCGTTTTCTAAGCCGACAATATGCTTGATAAGGTTAGCGGTCTTCAGAGTTATTAACTCAAGATACATTTAGTCAATCAGAGAGAAAATTGAATGTATGAATTTAAGAAATAACATTTCTATAGAGTTTAATCCGAATTTCAATAAGAAGGTTTTATAAAGATAAAACCTCCTTGGTATATTTGCAAGGACGTTATGTAATCATACAGTCATGTCCTTGGTATTCGATCTCTGAAATCATATACAATGTACAAATAAATACTAGTATATCGGGCAATAACCTCAGATTTCTGGATAAACTGAGGATTGCTTCTGTCCTTTTGGAATGGGTATTCCAGAAAGGTAATTAACTGACCTTGATATCATTATGTGAATAATAAACATAATACACTCCATTGAAGAAAATCACAACGACAAATCGTTTGCACCTTATGTGAAATCTTATGTGTCCAAAGCCCACCACTCTAGGTCTACTTCAAATCATTCCATTGATTAGTGGTCTGTTTTAAATGCAATGTTAATGATAACCAATATACAGCAAGCAGCATCTCTAATACAATGCAAGGAGCTGCAATTGTAACGTTACATCCCCATGAAAAACTGTAGTATTTTCTGAACCTAAATTCTTTGGGTTGTAACGTTTGCGTTACAGGCTGTAGTTGCATGAAGAAAATCACTCGTGGCTGAGACCTGCTTGTATCTCTGTCGCACGATCTCGCATCTCTGAGGAAGGGCATTGTGCTGAACGACGTGAAAGTCCTTTCTCTGGGCAGGCGCAGACAGAAACGGAGTGTGCGAATGAGTCGCTAGGTTTCTCTGTGGAAGCCAATCTAAATCGTACTTTAGCTCAGGTAGTCTCCAAAACAGACTCCACCACGGGTAGTCTTTTGTTATCACCGTGCTTTCTATAATCACGAACTGTATTTTATATGTCACCGAGGTGGCTGTTGATTAAAATTGGAACTCTCACGATACGCTAGCATTTCAGAAAACAGTGCGTTTCTCGTAAAAGAATGTTGATAAAAGTTAGTACCTTTTACTTAGAGCCTGCAGTAGAGGTTAGACTCCGCCGCCATCACAACATCCTGCAGCACTGCGTTCAGCACGTAAGGACCGTAAGACTCGTCTATCTGGGCAAAAATTCTCCTCATCCATGCAATTTTGTCATCTGGATGTAGTGTGGAATATCAGCGTCAACAGAACGGGTGTTGAAGCTGGCTAGGTGAGTTTCTAACGTGCCATACCTGCCACAAACTGAGAACTGTGCTTTCGTCATGCAGAAAAAAACTGCGATCTTTTGTCAACAAAGGGTTTTGTTTACGTTTTTGTCTGGGGAAAGCCGTGCCTCGTCTTGCCTAATTTTTGCTGTGGGGTTCCGAGTTATTTGAAATTTTAGTGGAAATTGTGTTTGCCATAGCATTTTGCACGTTCTTTGCCTGCTATTTTGCGTGGTATTGTCTATAAAAAGACTTGTGTGTCCGTGAAAGTGTGACAGGTTACCCTAGGCAGCCTGGCTGCCATGCAGAATTTGTTGTTGTTTTTGTTGGATTTTATTCTATTCAACTAGAACAATACACAGGGACAGCTAACAATTTTTACTCTTACCAGCAGTCGAATTATGGTAGGACTGATGACAAGTCCAGGAAAGGCTTGGATGTGTTGCTAACGTTGCTAACTTCCTATTCTTGGTAACGTTACCCCACTAAGAAACTTACGGGTATTTTTAGGTGCTCGGTGCAGCAAAGAACGGCTGGTATCCGTATATGTAGATAAAACGCGAAGGAATCTTGTATCATATTGCCAAATTACAATCTGTCACAACGACATAATTGTTCATATTCGGTAATTATGACTTCCTTTGTTTTGTTTCGTGTGTGGAGAGATATTTTAGCTGAGGTCGGTCTGAATTCTCTTTGTTCCATGGATTTCAATATGGCCGCTTCTCTGTGCGACAGGTTCGGTCCGGATGGCGCACGAGTTTTTTTTTATCTCTCGGTCTCCATAATATCTAGATTTGCATTTCATTCGGCCGAACTCTCACTGAAAACAGAGAAAAAACAATGGTGTTTAGACATAGGTAACTTAAGAAAAGATGATTGATAAGAAAATCCATAGATATGCAAATATCATTCTAATTTGCATAACTAATAAAAAACTTTAGCAATGAAAAATAATCACACTTGAGACAATCAAAAGTTAGGCAAAGGCAAACAGTCGTGTGTCAATTGGAAAATTACTGAGGAAAAGCTGCAAAATATGAACCAAACATCAATTATATGCCTTGGTCCATCCGTGGATATGCAATATGCAAATTATGACATAATCTACATACTCTAAAATAGAATGGCTTTTTTGGTGACTGATTTGAATTTCATATTTGTAACTGTACATGTAAGTTTGGTGATAATGTACAAATGTACAAAGACACATGTATAAAAAGAGACAGATAGAGAGAATCTGGGCAGACTGCTATTTTCAGTGTTTGCAATTGAGAAAATTTGTGGAAAATGTTTTTTATAATTCTAAATTCCAAGTGTGATTAAGCTTGGATTTGTTACACAAGATATGTCGTCTCGGTCTCTTCTATTTTGATTAGGCCACACCAAGCATATTCTTGGTTTTCTGGATTTTGCAAGAAAATAGTATTATAATGTAGGGCTTTCAGACAAAATAAACTGAATAGTATAATATACTAGAATGGCCGACATTTGCTCAGTAGCAAATACAGCATATTGCGATCCCAACACAAAAAAAATGTACTGTTCCATATCATGTTGTCATTTTCTTTGCCCATGCCAATCCTGAACCTTTGGCTGCATATCTGTAAATTTCTTCCTGTCTGTCTGTCTGTAGGTCTTCCTGCTTTATTTTCTTGGTGTTGACTCATGCTGAGGCAGAATAATATGTCTGGGTGGCAGATGTTACAATTGCACTGCAAAGGGTATGGCTCAAAATGGGAATACAATTCAAGTGACACTTGCAATTCTTGAAAATGCTTCCTTTCCTTAAAACTTTTGGCCCAGTTGGGAGTCTTTTTGAGTTATGTTGGACAGGTAGGGTCTAACAAAGATTGTAGCATTTGGTAGCTTCAAAGTGTTTAGCTCAAATTGCAGAGCTCAACTGGTAGCAGCCTCACAGTCAACTCCTGTTTCCAGCTGGTTAATAACCAAGAGAAGCAACTTCAAGTCCTAGGGTCCAATCATCTCTGTTGGGGCTGCACCTGTCTTACAGATTATGGGATTTAAAAGTGAGGTCCCATTTTTGAAGAGGTGCCACGTTATTAAAACGGGAAGGGTTAGCAATCCCTCCCGGTAAAAATATACCTTGCTTCAAGGAAACTTGCTGACCTACTTGTGTATGAAGGAAGGAATGTACTGTGTTAATCCTGTGTGTGTGTGTGTTTCCCTACAGATGACATCGGCCACAGACTGGTAGTTGTTTGGATATTCTATGTATCTGGCCAAAGCGTTGATGTAACATGGTGAAGAAGACGTTCCAGGCTTACTTACCGGACTGTCATCGAACGTACAGCTGCATCCACTGTCGGGCGCACCTGGCCAATCACGATGAGTTGATTTCAAAGGTAACATTGCTGAATTTGTACCAGTTGTTTGTTTGTTTTATTTATTTCACCAGGGGTAACATATCGCCTTTTCTAGGTGCTTTTCAATGTGCCCTGGGGGGAAAACCCCAGGCATACATTTACATACAAATCAAATAAAATAAGAAGTAACATAACATGAGAAAATTAACTTTGACGTATACCCGTCAATTCAAATCATAGCAACTTAATGATTACCAATACCTAATATCATTCTACGATATACTGTAAATGCATTTAAGTTCGCGGGGATTTAATTTCGCGGTAGCGGGAAAATGGACTTTTCGCTGTGGTTTTAATTTCGCGGTAGCACCATGCACTGTAGTCTCTTACTGTTATGGAAAAACATTA
The DNA here is from genome assembly GCF_000003815.2 of Branchiostoma floridae. Lineage (NCBI taxonomy): Eukaryota > Metazoa > Chordata > Leptocardii > Amphioxiformes > Branchiostomatidae > Branchiostoma > Branchiostoma floridae. The sequence continues at coordinate 426,943 of NC_049989.1, forward strand.
ATCCAACGCGAACATTTCTGCATTTACAGTAAGTAAATCAAAATTGTTAACATAATATGAGTGAAAACATAGGTAGAATGAAATGATAAGGGAAATGAATTTGCATATGCGTATTTAGCAGTAGTGTGCATAGTCAGTCCAATGTGAAAGTGTTGCAGGCAGTAGCTATAGTTAGTGACCTTCCCTCAAAAAGTTGTGAATTTGAATCCCGGCTGTGTTGCTCACCAAACATGTACGCCGTGAAAATATTGCAGTCAATAGGTTAGGACATTGATCCGTCCACTAATCAATTTACTTGCCAAACAGTGCTAGGTACAATGAATGAATAGATGAATGAAGACTTTTATTGTAAATTTCTGCCCTACTAGGCTTAAAGCATAGGTCACATGTTACAATCATATACATGTTTGTTTATGTATAAACGTTTAACATCTAATCTACTTGAGTACATTTGACTTCCTCTCACTTGTTGGTAATTGCATTTAAATGTAGTCAGCTGTATGATTAGAAATTTACTTAATGCATATAATAAACCTACGCTTTACAATTAGCATCTGTCGTCTCTGACACAGTGGAAGATAAGTCCATCTTTGGAGATAAACTTTCCCAAGATCATTGTCACATTTTTTTCATTTAGACCATTGCTGATTTAGTCTAAGAGGTTGAAAGTGTATATTTTGCACTTTGTGTTTCTGACATATTTTCTTTATCATCCACCAGTCCTTTCAGGGAAGTCAGGGACGTGCGTATCTCTTCAACTCAGTGTAAGTAATTTTTGTGCTTACTTAAATCGGATAGTGTGTGTGTGTGTGTGTGTGTGTGTGCGTGTGTGTGTGTGTGTGTGTGTGTGTGTGTGTGTGTGTGTGTGTGTGTGTGTGTGTGTACGTGTTCACTTGCTTGCAGCAGAGATTGTACAAAATGATATGTCTGACTTTGAAATGACTTTTTCTTCTTTTGCCAAAAACAATTTGCACTTGAATGTCCCACATAAATTTAGGTCCACTATTGTATTGGTCTTTGGATGTTTAGCAAGTATACAAAGAAATTCTTACAGGCATGAAATGAAGAAAGTAAATCATGTTGAACTGTGAGGTATCCAAGAAGAACACAAGTGTTCCGTTATTTTCCACAGGCTAGTTGCTAAATAATAAATCTTATAGAATTCTCAAGAGGCTATTCAGAAGCACTATACATTTCTGGTATTGTATGTTAAGCATGAAGTAGTGGATGATCAAATACTGGCATGGATACTCCTAGAATACAATGGGGTGGAAAATAACTCTTCTTTTGCATAATCATATTGTAGGGCCGTACCAATTTGATTCGTTGGTTCTCAGATTTTTTCAGAAAAAGTATGGATTGACAGGGCAAAAAAACTACAAAGAGTTATTTGCAAAGAATCTTGATAAAGATAGTGGTAACATTACCAGTATTGCAAACAAAATTTCATGGGTCTTATATGTGCCAAGTATTGGACTGGTGCAGGTTAGGTGCAGGTAGACATCTGAAATAAGTAAAGTTCCAATTTTACCTGCACTAACCTAGTATATATAATACATATATCTAGTTCGTGAACCAGTGTTATTCGGTACATCAATTCAAATATACCTGCACAGCTCCAATTTTACCTGCACTAGCCTATATATACACATGTACGTGTACCTAGTACATGTTACATTTGTATTTACATGCATCCAAAAGAAAATGACCCATCAATGGTTGGTAGTCCTTCTGTAAGTCCAACTGGAGACACTTCTTGCCAATAGGTGGCGCTTCAACAAGAAGAATGCAGTCCCAAACATGACTGAGTTTGTATCCCCCTCATCCAGCTGGTTTATGACTGGATTCTTTTGATTGTGTGTAAAGAACTTACAATCTTGATGAAATAGTTCACAAATGTTTGCTTGTTTCTGTCCCTGTTGACCAATAACTGTTTGTCCGCTGCAGTGTAAATGTGGGGTGTGGGCCAGCTGAGGAGCGGGTACTACTTACTGGACTACATGCCGTAGCTGATATTTATTGTGAATGCTGCAAAACTACTCTGGGATGGAAATATGTAAGTCTGCAGCATTTTCCCCTGATTTCTGTATTCTGCACAACACAGAAAATGATCTGTTCTCTCCACAGGAAAATGTTTGACAGCAACAACGTACTTACTACCTGTAAAATTTTCCCTTCGATAATTACTATAATGTTATTATGTGCAGACACCAAGTCCTTTAAGCAGGAACAATTTATTTTCTTCTCAAAGTCATCAAAAGAAAAAGTACTGAAAATCTGTATGAAGAAGAAAACACAGACTGCATGCTTGGTAAAGTCTGCAGAAATATACAGAGTTTTTAGGGAGTGATTTTATTCAGATTATAGTTTCCTTCCAAAGCCAGGTCTCATCTGAACCTCTTGCCTTTAAATTTTGTCTTTAGATGTCGGAGAACAGAGAAAACATTGCGTGGATCTGTGGGCTTGAGTTCTACCCTTAGCTAGTGTTGTCTCAGCTCAGACGTATTATGAGGGATTGCATTGGTCATGTTGGGTGATGATGTAAAGCCGGTGGCCCTGTGTATGAGGGAGATTAGGCAAAAGCCTCAAACCTCTGCACCAAAAACAACCCAGCACAAAAGAGTAGGATGTGATAACCTGGTTTATGTCATACCTGTGACGCGAAAACGTTCAATACGGGTGTTCCGGACCAAGCCATAACTTCCGTATCAGACCGGTTCGAAAGGCGTATCACACAGGCTCCATTCGAATAAATCGAACTGTTTCGAGCAGGCCGAGTGCGGCGTCATCGAATGTTCACATACCTGATTCGGACGTTTGAACATTACTGTTGCAACACTTTTTGTTTGAGGGCACCAAATTTGTTCAACTTCTGGCGCATTTCGCATCAAAACGGGTTTTCTTAGGTGGGTATGACATAAATGAAATACAACACGGTGTATTCCGCATCACCCTTGGTCCCAGCCCTCCCGTTGGTCGGGCTGATACCTCGGGCAATACGGAATACACCGTGTTGTATTCTATATGGGAAACACTTGCTACTTGGGCGCTGTGCCACAGATGGCTGAGAAATTTACTAAGGACCCAATCTAGCAATGTGGTTGCAGTTCATTTCAGCATGGAGCCATACACTCATGTTGTTTTTGTTTTTGTCTGGTCCATCCAGGAGCATGCCTTTGAAAGTAGCCAGAAGTACAAGGAAGGGAAATTCATCATTGAGCTGGCTCACATGATCAAAGACAACGGCTGGAGTTGAGGGACAGGAGCACCTGGCTGCCACGGGTCGCGCCGCACGCCAAGCTTTTAGACGCTGGAACGAAGTGGACTGTAGATTTTTCAAACCTAATCTTCCAGCTTGTACATATGCTGTAGGATATTTGATGGCACTTCAATGCGTGTTCTACGTATGGTGGGAGCAAGAAGAGAACAACTCTTCATGTAGGACCTCTGCCTCTGCCGTACCAAATACATCTTGGCAAACTAGCAGATAGCAAGGACAAAGGACTTTTGGGCCATATAATGAGATATTTATATAATGATATATATATATAATTACCATAATTATAATACAACAAATTTATGTTCAGAAAGCTTATATACATAAGACAATGGTACTAACTGTGCTGTATTGTACCAAATGTAGTGTTGAATTTGTATGAGGACCAGACAACTTCTTTTGCCCCGTGTCATTTTGTTGAACTAGACTCAGTCTGGCATCTGGTTAGCTATATTCAGTGGTAGGGAATCCTGTAATAACTGCTACCGGTGTGATGTCAGGACATGCGGTACTGTTATTAGTAGTAATGCTAGATACTGTATTGGCTATCTCTGCTGTATTGTGAATAGTTTCATCAGGTTCGTAAATGACTGGAGAGCAAAGTTATTCATTCACAACCACATGTTTTTAGGAGCTAATGTTTTGATGAGGTACCAGTAATATGGTTCCAAATATAAATTACTGTCACATACAGTATATAGATATTGTTAAACTTAAATAGTAAAGACAATTGTCAATTGCTTCTTGAGAATGCAGTCCAAAACAAGACAAAGTCAGAACCATATTATTTCATTGTTGCTTTACACTAGGTGTGTATGTGAATATACTTCATGTTTTGGGCTGCATTGTTGGCAGCAAGGAGGTTAAAAAAAGACAGCAGTGACACCTTGCTTCATTGCAAAGTGAACCCATCATTTTTTGCCCTGCAAAAGATGACAGATGGTCATCGAAAGGTCAGGTCTTGAAAAACGTAGTTGTGAATAAGTAACTTTGCTATCCTACATTGAAGTACATGTTAGGATGAGAAGAACAACAAAAGACTCTACCAATACCACAGCCTTGCTTGAAAGAGACTGGTGTGGTGTAAATGTACTGAGGGACCACGGCAACTTCTGTAGTGGCCCACTACAAGAATCTGCTAGCTTACACAATAGAATTACCCCCCAGATTTCCATGGAGTGGAGCCCACCTTTTGTTGGGTCATGATTGACTTGTGCAAGGACGTTATAACGTCCTTGACTTGTGCAAAATCATGGATGACTTTGGTGCCACAACGGATGTTTCACAGCAGCTGGATTGAGTCTAGAGTCTGAGAGTCTGAGTAAAAATTTCCACTGATGTTCCTTCTATTTTGGGTTGAAATATCAAAGCAGTTCTTTTCCCTGTCCTATACAGTCAAAGCTGTTTCTTTGGAATAAGGGTTTTTCTAGAATTGTCATTTTTTTGGCATTTAAAAGAAGTTGCAATCTGATACAATAGCAAAACCTGAATGTATGGCTTTGTTGCCATCTCTTTTTTCACTTTATTTTTGTTTGAATTGTATTGGTTTTTATTCTAGCCTGCTGTGCATGCTTGTCAACTTGTAGTGTGTCTAGAGAATCCATACTTTTTTTGTAATGTAAATTGAATATTGGCAGGTACTTTAGACTTAGAGCCTAAACACCAGAGTACAAATTTCCTGTCACATGGCGGTTAAATTGCTATGATTGTCTTCTGAGCAGGTATTCTCAGGTGAACAATACTCTGTACTCATTTGGTGTAAACCATAATTATATAATACAGGCATACATATGCATACGCTTTTTAACTGATGTACTTACGACTTTTACTTCAAAATTTAATGAATCATGACATACTAACCATATTCTATGATATTCTACAGACTCTGAGCTACAAATCTGACTATTAACATGACTGTATATCTCTGAACACCATATCCCAAGTACACTGTGATAATTATGAAAGACGTTTCCATCCCCCTTCCATCCTACTGTCAGGTTGGAAGAAACTTTCGGGTCAGTAGAACAGCTCTGTGCTACCTGGTAGCACGAGTTGCCAATTTGCTCCATCTATCCTGATGTGATGTGAATTTGTAGATCAGGTTACGTGATATTGTGAAGTGGTGAGAACACTAACTGATGTAAGTGGGGGAACACTGTTGAACACAAAATTGGGGTTACCCAAATTTTTGAAGAATTCTAGACTTTGTCACCAAGCCACTTGTTCTGTCTGCATAACATGGCATCGCAGCAGCAGTGGATGTGACAAGGACTGGAGTGGGGACACTTTATTTTTGTGTTGATGATAACAAATCAACTTTGATCCAGAAACAATAATATAGACAATTCATAAAACACCAACTATCAAAATTTCCATAATTTGTACATTCAGTGTAACATTTATGAAAGAAAAAAGGACACAGGAACTTGAATGTTTGTTGTTAGAAGAGGCTGTATGCATGTATTACTGTTAAAAAATCTGAAAGTTCAGTTGCTTGAGATGGCATCAAACTGGTACTGAAGCATGCTGGAAGTGGACATGCCTGATTCTCCGTCCAAAACTCTGATGTTTTCTGAAGAATCTGTATTGATATCTTGAATGCATAGAATGAACTGGTTTCGTTGCAGCACGAAGACATAATCAGAAATGCTATTGGTGTAATTTGAGGACCTCGCAATGTGTTTCCAGCTGTGTACATGTACATATACATATAGTGCAAACTGTGCCAACTTCAGACAATACTACAGTCTCAAGTTGCATATTAAAAACTTGTTATTAGTACCTCACATCCAAATATTCAATGTTATTGCTATCTAGCATCTGCACTTCTGTACATAAATGTTGACTTCCCAGTGTTTGATAGTCTGCAACTGTCACTAAGTGGAGAGAACTGCTATGCTGGTGAAAGAGTGTGATATCCCATGTTATTTACCAAAAACGTGACAATCAAAATGATCAAAAGTATCATATATATGACATATCTGTCCATGCAGGCTTACCTGTTGACTAAATCAGTAATAATTGTGTCCAAAAAAGCCCCCTTTGCATACTTCTATGGGCGCTGGTATCTATTTTCTTGGGGAAGTGCTAATTTGTGATCCTAAACATGGGCCAGGAAATCGTTTTCAGCTATAGGCCTGTTTTCTGTCAACGTCTTGAAAGAGCAAAAACTTTAAGGAATCAAAATATTGAATATCACAAGTTATCGCTCCCCAAAAAAATGTGTGTCCAGCGCTCCTAGAAGTCGTCAAGGTACAGGCATGATGCCATTTGGTGGACTAGACCAGCAGTGCTGGTATAGGACCTTTGTGACAGTAGAAACTTAGCAACCTTGCATGTCAGCACAAGTACTAGTGTTCGTGCCATCCCAAACTGTCTACACAATTGAAAAATGAATATTTGAGGACTGTTCACCCCGATTCCAACACTTCTCATAACAGATGCGAGTTTTGTATAATGGTAGTTTACGTGTTGCAATGTGTGATGCAATATGTACATGTATGAAATAATAGCTTGTTATGAAGTAGGTTTTGGGTATAAATGTAAATAATAAATGTGTCCTCTACAGAATGTGGGTAAAAATATGAAGTGTGGGCATTTCTTGAGTCTTAATTTCTTGATGCAGTCTCAGGTCCACTTAGGCCTGTACTATGTGACATTACTGTACCTAAGTGTTGTTACACGTTATATCATGAATTTACCCACAATAGTTTTATGAAAAAGAAACTTCCCACATCATCATCATTATTCATCCTCTGTTTTGAGGTGCAGCAAGTAAAGTCTGATTTCCAGAACAGTCTGTCTCTCATCGCAGTGAGAAGTCCTGGGCCCTCTAGGGCAGTTTCTAACTCAATAAGTTTCTTATCTTCACTGCGCGCTCATTGGCTTATCCTGAATCACATGATCCTCACTACTATATAAGTACAAGGGATGATCACCCTACTGCCTCTTTGTTGGATCCATCCGCAACGCCGAGGAGCGCGTGGTGAGGTCGACCCAGGAAGTAACAGCTGGAGGGAGATTCGGTGGGAAACGGGGTTTTCCCCAGGAGGGGATTTATCAGAAAAATGAAACCGACCCACCCACCCACCTTTCTTTATATTTGTTTAACAGCTGGCAAGGGTTCCGTCTTTGCCGCGCAACTTCGGCACTATCCCCATAACTTAATCATTATCAAGGATGATCCAATGAGTGCGCAGTGGGGATAGGAAATTGTTTAAACTTCCCACAATGCTAGTGCTGTATGATGTGAAATGTGAAGGGCTTATTACTTGGCATTACGAATTATGAGACACACAATCTTCCCAACATTCTATGTACAAGAGCCCCAGTACAAGTATGCCAGAAATGTGGACAGGCAAAAAACAATACGTCAATCCAACAGGGTGAAGTAAGATGTAAACACGAGTGCATTTCTACTTTTTTATATCATTTCTCTTTCAAATCATAATTTTCTTGTATGTTATTTTCGGAGCTTTAGGGGATGTGAAAAGGACACTCTGTTTTGGTATTTGGTTTTGGTATGTATTGAATCTTACTTATTCACTGCACAGCAATATTCACATCATATGGATACGACTTTGTTGTGCCGCGAGGGCATCAAATGAACCCTTCCCACCACTGCTTGAGTTGTACGCCTTTTTGTCCAACTTTCCGTTGGTGTTACTGAAGTTTGTTAAAAGCTCCCACAAAGCTCCGAAGATCTCCGAGCCATGAGTGCACATGCACCAAGAGTATTTCAAGTCCTATTGACATGACACCTAATAGTATGTTAACTGTATATTTAGCAGAATGTGTTGGTTATAGCGCCGAGCGGTGGTTGGTCTGTGTGACTGTCTTCATGGCTTTTAGCTTGTTCCAGATCCCCTGGCACATCTTCTGCAGCTGGAGACAAAATCAGCTACATTAACACTGTATCATGAAAGTTCCTCTGTGTTGGTGCATGACATTATGACAGAAGACTTTCTGTCAGCCTTGCTCACAGAATGCACCTTTCCCACCTGCGACTTTATCTGGGATGCGACCTTGAAGCCATGAGATTGCACAAATAGATCATAAGTACCAGATAACCTGTGTCGCCCCCCGTCTCTGTTCAAGGTCAGATTTTGAGACTGAATGCAGCCTCTTTTTCTTCTCTTGCACAGAAATATGGTTTCGAATCTATGATTTTCACTTTGTCCAGAAAAATGCAGTATCCTGGTGAGTCTGTGATTCCTGAGTGAACTCCCAATAAATACGGGAGGTAACACAAGTTATCTGGTACTTAACCATTGCTGCAGTCACGTAGTTTTAACGTCACATCCCGCAATGTGACGTTACATAACTGTTACATAACTGCAATTATCCATTAACTTCATCCACCAGTGTCTGAATACATTAGTCATGAAAAATAATGCCTATGTCAAACCTGGTCCTCAGATGCCCAAATTTTCTGACACAATCATCTCAGTGATAAACAAGCTTCAATATGAAGTCATCTATGTGATGAAAATATATTGTACAATCAGAAGAATCATTTTCCCATTACAAAATGTGAAAGTAACCAGTTAACAGACCCTCCAAACGCCACAAACCAAAGCCCCCCTTCTGTTGACAAACTGCATAAAATCACAATTGGAATATGATGCTGATAATACCAGAGTCTTGATGTATTTCAGTTTTAGTTAAACCAAAATCTTAAAAGAATAAATATACCCAAAAGATTCCGAGAATTTCTACCTACTGACCCTTTTTTTATCAGGGCAATAACCTAAAACAGAATAAGTCTTTTCTTTGGCCTTACTGGGCACGAATCACTGCTACTGGATGTCGGGGAGCCCCTACGACCACTGAGGTTACGGGCCGTGAGTGAGTGAGTGACTACCAACAGCTCACACACTTACCCGCTGGTTACAGCCCGCTGAAGAGGTCTTGGAAAACTGGTACTGCTTACTATGGGTACAAAACAATGGGGTGTTGTGTCAGACTAATATCCACTGTGCGAAAGGGTGTGATTTCCGGACAAAGTCGGAGTTGACATATTTTTGGACATGCTAAATATTCGGACTGTGTCCGGGCACGATGTTCAATATTTCCCATATCTGGAAATATCATGAGTCAGGAATTGTCTTGTTATGTATCCGGACAAATAAGACTTTCCTGCTTTTCAAGATACGCGCCATTGACGTTTCTTGCCTCCGAATACGTGATATGTTCTACATTCTTTACATATCCAAGGTCCATATATTTCGATAAGGAATATCCGGACAAATTAGGAGTTTGCACGAAGCATAATGTGCATTATTTCTGGGCCATTGTCAGATGACATTTTCAATTCATTATGTCTCAGAATATCATGAGTCATGAAATGTTTCAGCACATGCCCGGACGGATAGAATTTCCCGTTCTTCTGAATACGTGTCAGGGACGTTTCATGTTTTCGAATTCATACTATTTTCTTTTCTTTCCATTTACGAGACATATCCGCGACAGATATTCCATGGATTAGTTTTAGGACAGATTCGAAGTTAGCATATTCTGACCGTTACCGATAAAGGTATTCTATACGTGAATTGTGAATCGGTGATTGTTTTATTGCGTATCTGAACAAATAAGACTGCATTTTTTTGCCGAAACTTTCGCTCCTTCCGAATTCATATTCCGTTCCATTTACGACAGATGTCCAAAACAGAAACATTCCAGAGATCAGTTTTCGGACAACTTAATGGTTAACAAATTACTCCCTCAGGAACAGCGACCACCTGACATCTGAACTCACTAAGTCCACCAGAGGCCAGAAAACATTCATCTACAGAGCAACAGCACTCTGGAACACTCTCCCTACTGCTACTCGCACAGCCACCTCCACTGCTTCTTTCAAAGGAAAACTGTGGGAATGTCTAGGCAACCCTTACGCATTGTAAATTAGTCATACACGTGTATATACTGACCCTGACCTCTCATTGCAAATATTGTTGTCGATGATATGATGTTATATACTCCATTTTAGATGATATGTAAGTTATCCTACACCATGTATATACAAATGTTCTTTTTTTTTTAATTTGTATTGTTTATGTGTTTGTCAGCAGGGCTAGCCCTTTGTAATAGCCATAGGCTAGTTGGGCAGCCCTGGCTGTGTGTTCGGTGCAGCCAAACCAATAAATAAATAACAAATTACTTTTCTTGTCATACATGAATCTGAGATTGTTTTGTTGGGTATCCTTAAAAAGGTTTCCTATCTTGTCAAATACACGTCATTAACGTTTTTGCTTCTGTATATGTGTTTTTATTCTACAACGAGTATGCCCGATGTCAATGTATGTTTACTCTTTAATTTTCTGGTAATTGAAGCTTAAGCTTCCATATACATGTGCAAATATACTGACATCGACATTTACAATCAAATGACACAGAAAACAATCTTTGCGATGGTAACAATTATGAGTCAAGTATTATTGTTTCTTTGCATATCCGGACAATATCTTGAACAAAGTTCAGTCAAAACACTCCACCCCAGCGGTGCAGTTTGGGATAGGTCCATATCCGGACAATATCATGAATAAAGTTCAGTCAAAACACTCCACCCCAGCGGTGCAGTTTGGGATAGGTCCATATCCGGACAATATCTTGAACAAAGTTCAGTCAAAACACTCCACCCCAGCGGTGCAGTTTGGGATAGGTCCATATCCGGACAATATCTTGAAAAAGTTCAGTCAAAACACTCCACACCAGCGGTGCAGTTTGGGATAGGTCCATATCCGGACAATATCATGACAAAAAGTCACTCATGATATTGAATACCAGCGTTGCTGTGTGGGAATGGCCCATATCCGGACAATATCACGAGGCAACTTTACTCGTAAAGCGGTTATGCAAGCTGTGCAAAGTGCCGAGCAGACCAGTACGTTGGCATGTCAACGGTGCGCCTACTGGGGCAGTCGTTGCAGATAACAGCCTACACCACGCCACAGCGTTTGCTGCTATGTACAACTTTGAAACTGGTAAGTACATGATGCATTTATTCACAAAAATAATGCACAATGCCATGTGTTTCCGTGAAACAGGCATGATGGATGACACTAACTTGCTTGGAACCATCTGGAGGAGTCCTTAGGTAACAAGACTATATTAGGAAGTCACATGACTTCACTAGACCAATAGTAGACCAGCTGGTGACAGCAGTTAGGTTTGAAACTAGATTTGAATCTCAGTTGCCGCTGCCGCTAGCCGCTACCGGACCAAGAAGTGAGTAGTGTAGCTCTCTAGTACATAGATTGTATATAAGTTACATAGCAGTTACCGTTCTTAGTTCCGTATATGTCTGTCAGCAATGTCTGTTATGCCTTCCTAGTGTTTTGTGTATTTAATAATTAGTAGTGTGATCTCTTTGTAAAGATTGTTGTATGATAGATCACTTCTCTTTCAGCTGGAACCCCCGCGTGTCATCCCCGGCTTGTTTACAAATTGCCTGTTCCATAGTTAGTTAAATTCTCATATTATTTTGTGCTGTATGTGCCGTAACGGTTGCTTCTAAACTTTCCTGTCCTGTTGTTTTGGCTGGCTAAATCTTTAATAGAACCAAGGAGAAACTGTAATCTCCTCACTAGGACCAATGTGATTGTGTGCATATAAAATTCCATTCGTTCTCTGGGGGTCCTTATCTGTGCCATCTGTGTGGCCCGCGCCCTGTGATGATAGCCGACTCCAGATTCCTGCCTTTGTCCCCGTCTTGTCCTGCTGTGATTTCTATGGCCGTGTTGTTTGAATAATTTTACATGTACCGTTCATGGGTTCAGGGCAGTTACTAGCCGTTTTTTTTTTCCATTCCAGCCGCTGAGCCTCTGTTTCCCAATCGCCTGTCCTGCCATGCCGACGACCGAGGCCTACCTCCTGGTAACACTTACGATAGTCTGTGCCTGGTGCCGTTGTATCCTGCCAGAACTGTTTCTACTCTGAAGACGGACGGTGCCTGGACTATGCAATGGAGCGGACTGTCCTCGAGACGTGCCGTCGATATTGCGGGGTCTTGCCAGAGCATCTTCCGTCGCCAATGATCGTCCACTACCACAAAGACGCAGAATAGGGCGCCCCGGACGATGATTCCACAGTCAACACGATACGGACTTATAGAGGACTTGAAAATGGACTGTCGTACTGATTTCGTAATGACATTTTTATCCTACGAATATTGATTGTATGGTTTATAACGTTAGACTTGTGTCGGATACTGTACATTTGATATTGTACATTTAAACTGATCAGTTTTGTTATGATGCTATTGACTTGGGCTTGATATTATTGGATCTGACAGTGAACTGTTTAACTTTGGCTTCATTCGAGCTTCACTTTTTGTGAAGACCAATGAGGTTGTAGTGAGCTAAAACTTCCTTGGTAAGACTAAGAGACAAATGCATATTGATTTGCCCCTTGACGTTAACATGATCTGTTCCTCCACATAATGTATTTGTTGTGATACTTGTGTCATCTGATTTATACAGGAAAGTCTTTGAAAAGCTTTCACAAAATGTAGCCTTACCGAGTTAGCATGTTCGGGGTTAAAACGGACAGGAAATGTTAAATATTAGGTATTTAGCATGATCGTAAAGTTACTGGATATTCTGAAATAATGTGTTGTATTGTTCCTATGATGTTTCAGTATATCTTAAGTTTATGCAACCTTTCCTGGGCGTAATAGCCCCGAACGCGCTCAGAAAATATGAAATATTCGGAACGTGTTTTGTCTCCAAAGAGTCCTAGAACGTTCCATTACTTGAAATCCGGATATGCGACATGATTATATGGTCCCATTCTTGACTCCTGAAATTATCCGGATTAATACGAAATATTCGGAACGTGATTTGTATCCAAAGAGTCCGAACACGTTCCATTACTGGAAATCCGGATATGAGACGTAATTATTTGGTCCCGTTCCGGACTTCTGAAATTATCCGGATATATACGAAATATTCGGAACGTGGTTTGTCTCCAAAGAGTCCGAAAACGTTCCATTACTGGGAATCCGGATATGAGGCAGGAATTAAATGGTCCCGTTCCGGACTCCTGAAATTTTCCGAAAACGCAGGAGAGTCATGTCAGATTTCGTCCGGATATTGTCCGGATATATCCAGAAACGGTCCCGATCCGGATGTATACAAACATAGAAACGTCCGGAAATGACACCCTTTCGCATAGTGATCATTACACTGATCATAGTATGAAACTTCATCATTGCGTTATTAAGGGACCAGGAAAGTGTTTTCAGAACCAGGGATGGGGAAAAAATTTTCAGGGACAGGGAAAGTGTTTTAGCACCAGGGACAGGGAAAGTGTTTTCAGCACCAGGGACAGGGAAAGTGCTTTCAGCACCAGGGACAGGGAAAGTGCTTTCAGCAACAGGGACAGGGAAAGTGTTTTCTGCACCAGAGATAGGGAAAGTTAGGGTACTGACACTACAGGGGTATGGACACTACAGGGGTATGGGCACTACAGGGATATGGACACTACAGGGGTACTGACACTATAGGGAGTATGGACACAACAGGGGAACAGAACAGATACAGGACAGGGAAAGTCCTTTCAGCACCAGGGACAGGGAAAGTGTTTTCAGCAACAGGGACAGGGAAAGTGTTTTCAGCACCAGGGACAGGGAAAGTGTTTTCAGCACCAGGGACAGGGAAGTGTTTTCAGCACCAGGGACAGGGAAAGTGCTTTCAGCACCAGGGACAGGGAAGGTGTTCTCAGCAACAGCGATAGGGAAAGTGTTTTCAGCACCAGGGACAGGGAAGTGTTTTCAGCACCAGGGACAGGGAAAGTGCTTTCAGCACCAGGGACAGGGAAAGTGTTTTCAGCAACAGGGACAGGGAAAGTGCTTTCTGCACCAGGGACAGGGAAAGTGTTTTCAGCAACAGGGACAGGGAAAGTGTTTTCAGCAACAGGGACAGGGAAGTTGTATTCAGCACCAGGGACAGGGAAAGTGTTTTCAGCACCAGGGACAGGGAAAGTCATTTCAGCACCAGCGACAGGGAAAGTGTTTTCAGCACCAGGGACAGGGAAAGTGTTTTCAGCACCAGGGACAGGGAAAGTGTTTTCAGCACCAGGGACAGGGAAGGTGTTCTCAGCAACAGGGACAGGGAAAGTGTCAGCACCAGGGACAGGGAAAGTGCTTTCAGCAACAGGGACAGGGAAAGTGTATTCAGCAACAGGGACAGGGAAGGTGTTCTCAGCAACAGGGACAGGGAAAGTGTTTTAGCACCAGGGACAGGAAAAGTGCTTTCAGCAACAGGGACAGGGAAAGTGTTTTCAGCACCAGGGACAGGGAAGGTGTTCTCAGCAACAGGGACAGGGAAAGTGTCAGCAACAGGGACAGGGAAAGTGCTTTCAGCAACAGGGACAGGGAAAGTGTATTCAGCAACAGGGACAGGGAAGGTGTTCTCAGCAACAGGGACAGGGAAAGTGTTTTAGCACCAGGGACAGGGAAAGTGCTTTCAGCAACAGGGACAGGGAAAGTGTTTTCTGCACCAGAGATAGGGAAAGTTAGGGTACTGACACTACAGGGGTATGGACACTACAGGGGTATGGACACTACAGGGGTATGGACACTACAGGGGTATGGACACTACAGGGATATGGACACTACATGGGTACTGACACTATAGGCAGTATGGACACAACAGGGGAACAGATACTTCAGGGGATACAGACACTACAGGGGTACGGAAGCTGCAATTTGGGGAACATTAGGAGACGTCATTACCACAGCCATGGAGTTAGAAAGTCGAAAATCACAGTTCAAATTCAGATCCAGAGTAAGTTCAGTGTTGAAGTTTTCAACTGTCATTCAACGCACGAAATTGCAGTGTTGTTTACCTGACAATGTGTTGGGCTTGTTTGAAGTGTCCTTTCTGCATTAAGCTGATGGCGTACCACAGACAACAGCAGGACAACAGGACTGGGTCCCCTAATGTGCATGCAATCTTCAGCTGTCGCAGGGACACCAGCGTAGCCTGGTCAGCCTAAACACAAAACTCAAACTTCATCTGGAATTTCCAACACAAATATTGGAAACCAAATTTTCTACTGTCCAACTCCAGTCTTTTTCAGGGAATGAGTAATCCACTACTTGTTTGATGTCATGTTTGATGTCATGTTATGCAGACAGAATAGACCATGTGAGTAGAGTATCATTGTTTGGCAAAGACTGGTGTTGGACAGTCAAAAATTTGTGTCAGTCCATGTTAAGTGTTGGAAATTACAGTTTGAACCAAACTTACTTCTACTAACACAGCTGTCAGAGATGACTTCACCCCTCAAAAATGCTGCATCATGAACAAGGAAATTGACATTTTTGTCTGAACTTGAAATAAAATAAAAAGTTGCTGTTGCTTTTACCACATCAGTTGGTCAACATTGTGTTTGAAATGTTGCTTAGTGTCCTGTAAAGAAATCAATTCTACAATCTTAAGTTTTATGCAAATTTTAGGTGAATTGTGGCCACAGCGGAGACTCAGCAAATATGGCATAAATAACATTAAATACTGATATATATTATATTATAATTATTCATTTTACTCAATTACACGAACATTTTACTCTTACACATTCTTTTTTCAGTCCTATATCATCACATCCAAAATGTGGCCACAACGAAAGATTAAACTTTCAAGTTACCACTTATTTTTAGCCCTTAAGTTCCTGCATGCTCCTTTTCCATCAGCATATTTTGTTTCCAATAATCCATAGGGAAAGCTGTCTTATTCCCGTAATTCGTAGCAAGGCGAACAATTTTTGCGTGCCTTCCTTGATTTTAGCGTAGTACAGGTTTTTTCTGAATCTAGCATGAAGGGCTGTCGGAAGCCCCCAGGTCTCCAGACGGATAGCAGAAGCGAACTACTATCAGGATCAGGGTTGTAGCCAGCATCCGTCCTTCCGTCCTTTGACGGAATTTTGTAGATGGGGACGGAAAAAATTTTGCCCATACTCACGTGGTAAGAGTTGTAGTCCCCCATAGCAGAGTAGGCACCTCCCAGGGTGCACAGGTAGGAGAACAGGTTCTCTAGATGGATCTTCTGGGTCACCAGGGGATGCAGCCTTTTACTCCTGATGGCAACAGGAAACAAGATTAAACACTTACACATGCATGCATGCACGCACATACGTACTGTAACAGTGGGGTTCATTAGTACCGCCTACCGCCCTTGCCAAAGAGCTCTGAGCTTTTGTGGCGACATCGGTAGCATGCTTACTTTTGGGAGCTTGGCTGCCAGGGTTTGGTGCAATAGGTCGCGTGTTCGAATCCCCGGAGCGAGCTTGGGGGTAAAAACTATTCTACTCACCTCTAGTGTTTCAATACACACTAATACAACACAGACACACACACACATATCCACACACATGCACACATACATACTTCATACACACTATATCACACAGACACGCATGCACAAACACACACCACACACATTCATACACACTTCCACAACACAGACACAAACACACACACTCATCCACATGCATGCACGTGTGGTGTGTGTGTGTGTGCATGTGTCTGTGTGATATAGTGTGTTGAAGTACACACTATATCACACAGACACACATGCACACACACCACACATATACACACAAACACACACATACACACACACCACACACATTAACAAAACACACACAGATGAACACTCAAACACACACACATACACTCATACACACACATACTACATGTAGTACCAGCATTTCATACACACTATACACTATATCACAGACATGCATGCACACACACACGACACACATAACATTACACATATAACGTTACATATGCACACTCAAACACACACACACATGCACACGCACATGCACGCACACACACACACACACACACACACACACACACACACACACACACACACACACACACACATACACGTGACCACTGAGAAGTATATAACCATCCATCCCCACCAGCACAAGTCCCGTTGTGTGCCAGTGTTGATAGGTTCCTGTAGTTGTAACACCACCGGCACAGTCGTGTCTGAATCCTTCAACGTCACACAAACGGAGAGAATTTTTTCTGACTCTGAGTTTGAAAAGCTGCTTGCAGATCCTTGCAGTTGCAGCAGCTGCATATTCTTGATAATTTCTTGGTCGGCTGTGACTAAATGTGGTTGTCCTTCTTGATTGACGTTCCATGACACCATGTCGACTATGACACAGCGGGTGTTATAGTTTTGTCTCCGCACGTGAGTCCGTGTGAGCCACCGGGTGAAGTGTCTTGTGTAGGCGGGGGACCTGCTGAGCTCCACCGCCAGGCAGCACGCCAGGTCCGCGGGTAGCTTCACGCAAAGAACTTCCGTTTATAACCTTGACGAACAGTTTAAGTCCAGCGTCAGCTACACCATTGCAAGCATTGAACAGTTGATCCGCATGCCTCCATGTGTTGAACCATGTTGATCGTTCCTGTTGCTGACCATCGAATTTCTAAATTCTCACCCGAGATTCAGCGTTTAGTTCAAAGGTCATGACATTCTCAGTGCAAGAGTGACATCTAGCGATAAGAAATAGGAGTGCAGACATACAGTCAGATGCGCTGTTTTCAGTTTTTCGCCACACATTTGACACTAACGTTGACATTCTTTGAATGCGTCCTCATACAGCAGTGGCGGCGGCACCGTGGGGGCAGTGGGGGCGGTCGCCCCCACAGAAAATAGGTCGTGGGGGCGTCGCCCCCACGATAAAATAAGCTGAAACACACAAAATCAAGCTGAAACTCTTGTGTATATTTTCACTAATGGAAATTTCATCAAATCTCGCTAGTCTACTGGCAAAATTTGGCCATGAAAATGCAGGAAATGACGTTTCAGAGGGTCCATATTTCAAAATTTCAAAGGACCTCCCTTGTGAGGATTCGCACCTTCGGCACTCAGGACATGGTGGGAAAATGCTACCGGAGCGTCGTCCCCCACAACCTTTCTCTAGTAGAAATTTCATTATCAAACTTTAGATTTGTTTACAAGCAAAATGTTCCCCTCAAATACTTGAAACGGCAATCAAAGTGTCCTGATTTAAAAATTTCTCCAGAACTTCCTTGCGGCGGCTTGCGTCTTCGGGGCTCACGACGACGTAGTGCAAAATATGTTGGTGCGTGGGTCGTCGCCCTCAAAAATCGTTTTCTCTACTAGAAGTTTAATTAAATTCAGCTTAGTCTGTCTGCAAAATTTGTCCCTCAAAATACAGGAAATGGCGTTTCAGAGGGTCTAGATTTTAAAAATTTCCAGAACCTACCCTGCAACGGCTCGTACCTTCGCCGCTCGAGATAGTGAAAATATGTTGGGGGTGTCGCCCTCAATAACTAAAGTTAAAACTATACATGTATTTTTGATAGAAATGCCATTGAAGTTAGCTTAATCTGGCAGCAAAATTTGCCCCTCAAAATGCAGGAAATAGCGTTTCAGAGGGTTTAGATTTGAATTTTTTCCGGGGGTGCATGCCCCCGGACCCCCCTAGAATGGTCGCGCCTCCGGCGCGACGACTCGGGCCTTCGGCCCTCGTGATATGACAAATATTCGCCCCCACAACTGAAAAACGGTGCCGCCGCCTCTGTACAGTGACAATGATCTAAGGGACGGGAAACAAAACACGAATGGGGGTGGTCCAATTATGGAACGTAATGTAATACATTCAGCTGATGGCATGATTTCATTGCATTTTCCTTTATCAGATAAAGAGAGTCTAAATGGGTGAGCTCTCAACAAACAAAATACATCTTTGATGATACAGAAACGTTACAAATCGTAACTTCACGATTGTCGAGGGATCCCACAGCAACAGACTTTTGTATGGAAACAAAAAAGGGTCGGATCTTTTGGTCCGCAATTTATGAATGAAAGACCTTTATTTGCATTCATGCCTCGACGGGCCTTGAGGTACGAGGGGAGATAAAAAAATTCTCGGCCTCACCCAGAAATGATAAGCACAAGTCAAATTTCGAGGCACAACTTTTATTAATGTCCTCCAAATTGTAAAGTCATTGTAGTCATTACTTTTCAGGAAACGTATTTGTGAAAATCAGTAGATAAATGGCGAGAAAAACAACTGTGACCAGACATGTGTGGATCGAGTTCCCCATGTCGTGAATTCTTTTAATTTGTCATTAACAAAAGACATTGTCTAAATGTTTGATAATGATTCTCATCCTATTTCTAGCAGAAAGAAGTGGGTGTCTGACTTTCAGCAGCGCAACTTAACCCGCACACCTCAGGTCGCAGCTCAATTGTCCTTCTCCCTTACCTAACGTTACTGGGTGCAAAGTAATGATCACAATGATTTGAATTTTGATACTCATTCATATATACTTGACATCTATACTTCGAAATCTGAGTTGTGCTTATTATTTCTGGGTGAGGCCGAGAACTGTTTGATCACCCCTCGTACAGGTCGCTGATAGTATTATTAGAAAATGATTTTTTTTAATAATAGATGAAAACAATTATTTTCTAGTTACTACAGATCATTAGCAGATATCGATTGGCGCAATGATTATACACATGAAAACATAGTTCCATTGCAGTAGTAACGTTACATGTATGTACCAAAGTGCTGTATTTTCTAATAGAAAAATAATATTAGGGGCAATGAAACCTGATGACGCCCCCAAAAATCAGATTTAGAATTATTTCATGCCGATCTATCAATATTCGTTACATTTCCATTCTTTCTTGATTCATTTTATTAGAAAACGATGGAAAGTCAAAATGCCAATTTAGCCAACCCTGATCTTGGCAGACTTTGTCAAGATTCTTGAACTGATTAACCCATTCCGCTTGTGTAATCTGGTTATCGTCATTTGGCTTTCCAGGTTTATCAAATTCCAGAATACACTTGGATTTGTTTCCTTGGCGAAGACAATTGATTTTTGATTTGTTGGTGGAAATCTCGTTTTTTCTAACAATTTCTTATATTATTTTTACTAAGCTTTATTCATGCGGAGAAAATTAGTCTTTTCTTCTTTATTTTTGTTGAGGTGGTTTTTTTTGCCCCATGGTCTAGAATCAGTTGTTGTTTTTTGGGTTGTTTTTTTTCAATCGCCTCGCCGTTAAAGTGTATTTAACCTGATTCGGCCTAGTAACGTAATTTGTGTGTCTAGTAGGAGAAAATGAGTCTTTTCTTCTTTATTAATGTTGAGGTATTATTTTCTTTAATAGTACTTTTTTTCCATTGCCGTTAACGTGTATTTAACCTGACTCGGCCCGGTAATTTGTGTACCCAGAAGTTAGCCTGAGGTCATGTCAGCGGTGGGCGGAGCCGAGTGGCCACGTGACCGTCGAACATCAAAGGCGCGCCGCTCGGTGTAACGAGGCGGACAGCAGCGAGTATGTGGTGGGACTCCGGACAATTCATCTGTCCAGCTTTCCTTTTCCCCGGACACAGATTGTGCCCAAGTAGTGTCCAGCGATGCTGAGTGTTTCCACAAGATGATAGTCGGCGTGGCGGTGCTGGTGGCGGCCATGCTACGGGCGGTGTTGGCGGCGGAGACGGCGTATTTGGAGGTGATCTTGTTTGAAAGCACGCCGCCACACGGGGACGGCTTCACCACTTACACTTACGACTTACAGGGCCACTTTTCAGCCGCCGGGGCCACAACCTCCGCTGAGGGAGACATTATCCAGGTAAGAAACCCCTATACAGTCTGTAGACGTTGTGGTGTAGTCGTACGATAGCCGTAAGACCCGGTTGTTGTGACTTGAGCGGTGCGAACTGCGACCTTTGAAGTTCGCCATGTGTGGCAGAGGGAGTAAACAACAACCCGACTGTAAACCGTGTCACACCAGACCGCACACAGACACCGCCACGACACACACACAACCGACACAGATGCACACTTCTAAACCAAACATTCAAATAGCAAAGTTAGAAGTTCAAACTTAATCTGGAGTCTTAACTCCACTCTACTCTATATGACAAAAACATGTTGGATAATATTTTTCGCAGTGCCCCCCTCCCCATGTTGTGTATTTTGTCGTGTGATTGTCGCACTTACTCGCACTTTGACGTGCGATTTCCTAGCGTTTTTGCCCCATCAGGTTGTGTTGATGCACTGTGCCATGGAACGAAACCATCATAATTATTATGAAAATACAAACTAGTTGAATAATTGATTGTGCATATTTAATTTTCAAATATTATGATAAACTTGGCGGTAGGAATAGACAACAAAGGTAGTAGTTAGTATCAAAAATAGACAACAAAGGCCAAAACATGAGTGCATAGGATTGTCTAGCCTTCTAGCAGGCTCTTGCAAGGCCAAAATGTAGATCTTTCTTGTCGAACAGAAAGAAAGGTTTGAGGCTAGAAACTAAAGCTTGTGAGATCTTGGCTGGAAATGACTGATGATTAGATTAGGACAAAGATGCTATACGTTATAGTTTCTGTAGAGATGGTCTCTGTGATGATGATTATGAAGACGTGAGAATGTGATGTTATCAACTTTGAAAGAAATATGTTGTCTGTTTATTGTCAGACACTATGGCCCATAAGGACGGACAATATCACTGAACGTCTCAGAATTGCCCTTTTACCTTGAGCCTAAGGAGTTACTGTTACTTGTCCTATCAATTGAAGGATGAATGTGCCCTCACTGACAGATTTGTAACCGTAATGCACAAAGTTAAAGTTTGACATTTCAATATTGAGGACTTGTTCTCATGCATTTCAGTTTTACCTTAGTAAACTGTAATGTATCACTACAGACTGTTTCAGTTCCTTGAAAAGACATGGTAACACACGGTAATGTGACCCGCTGATTTGTTGTGATTCTGCACATTCTTGTACTTCTGCGTCAGATTATTGGTCTTCGATTGGAACTGAACCAATGTCTTGCTGAAGCTGTGTTCCTTCATGGTATGGAAATGCCTCTGAAAGCACTTTGCTGCCGATATGTGCTAACACTGCTACACGTTTCCTCTGGATCTCCGGAAACTGACCCCAGTTGGCCAGGAGGCGGCCCGATAATAGAAGAAAATTTTACGGTTAATAAAGCGTCCGCAATACCCAACTAACAGGTTTACTCTACTTTTCCCTTTGATGCCACCAACTATGAATATAGGTGTTCGGATGTAGCCTGATTCTCCCGCTTTTACGTTAATGATGACAATTCGCTATTCCGGATAACTAGAAACCATCTCAGATCCATATTGCGAAGAGGTTATAAAAGATCTGTGTCATATCCAAAACGTAGCGTTCACGATGACTATCCGTTTCAGCTGGCCGAACAGGAGCAAAATCCTAGTTAACAGGAAAGCTTTGATGACCAGAAGTTTCTGTGCATGCATGTGAGATAATGATATGGAAATTATCAGGTCAGGACAACATTTTTATTTTTTGGGAAGTCCCAGAATGTTACACAATGACAAATCTAACTTTTCACACACTCACACAAACTTTTATATATGGAAAATCTAAACTGACAAACACCAAGTTACCGAGTCCCATACATCACATTTCTTACATTTGATACTCATTTCCACCTGCATGAAGTGAGGAAAGAGGTGTTAAGTGCCTTTCCGAAGGACACAGTGTCAGAGCATATCAGCAGACTCAAAGTCAAGACCTGTCAGCTTTGATTGAAAGTTTGAGCCAAATGTAATGTTTGTATGTTTCCTCCCAGCTCCACCCTCTGGGTCTATGTAACAACAGTGATGATGATTTTCTCTCCCAGCTCCACCCTCTGGGTCTATGTAACAACAGTGATGATGATGATGATGATGATATGTCCTAATGTTTGTATGTTCCCTCCCAGCTCCACCCTCTGGGTCTATGTAACAACAGTGATGATGATTTTCTCTCCCAGCTCCACCCTCTGGGTCTATGTAACAACAGTGATGATGATGATGATGATGATATGTCCTAATGTTTGTATGTTCCCTCCCAGCTCCACCCTCTGGGTCTGTGTAACAACAGTGATGATGATGATGATGATTTTCTCTCCCAGCTCCACCCTCTGGGTCTGTGTAACAACAGTGATGATGATGATGATAATGTTTGTGTGTTCCCTCCCAGCTCCACCCTCTGGGCCTGTGTAACAACAGTGATGATGATGATGATGATGATGATGATGATGATATGTCCTAATGTTTGTGTGTTCCCTCCCAGCTCCACCCTCTGGGCCTGTGTAACAACAGTGATGATGATGATGATGATAATGTTTGTGTGTTCCCTCCCAGCTCCACCCTTTGGGTCTGTGTAACAACAGTGATGATGATGATGATGATAATGTTTGTGTGTTCCCTCCCAGCTCCACCCTTTGGGTCTGTGTAACAACAGTGATGATGATGATGATGATAATGTTTGTGTGTTCCCTCCCAGCTCCACCCTCTGGGCCTGTGTAACAACAGTGATGATGATGATGATGATAATGTTTGTGTGTTCCCTCCCAGCTCCACCCTTTGGGTCTGTGTAACAACAGTGATGATGATGATGATGATAATGTTTGTGTGTTCCCTCCCAGCTCCACCCTTTGGGTCTGTGTAACAACAGTGATGATGATAATGTTTGTGTGTTTCCTCCCAGCTCCACCCTCTGGGCCTGTGTAACAACAGTGATGATGATGATGATGATGATGATGATGATGATGATATGTCCTAATGTTTGTGTGTTCCCTCCCAGCTCCACCCTCTGGGTCTGTGTAACAACAGTGATGATGATGATGATGATGATAATGTTGTGTGTTCCCTCCCAGCTCCACCCTCTGGGTCTGTGTAACAACAGTGATGATGACGACCTTTACCAGTATGGATGGGTGGGTGTGGTCAAGTTGGAAGACCCCTCCCTTGAACCTCAGCCGTGTCTCTCTGTCTTTGGCAAGGTATGGATCTTCAGCAATTTTTCAGATACATAGGATATTTCCCAATAGGGAAAACATATTGTGGTCACTGGTCACCCACCATGAGTCCAAAATTGACCTTGACCGTCTGCTTCCCTCCAAATATCATCTCAATCCACCCAGAGCTTCTTACGTTATGCTGTCCACAACTATCCAGAAACATACACCATGGCTGAATTTTGCAACAATAATTGATCTTTATTTTTCTTCATTTCTGTCTGCAATCTCAACTTTTTTTTTCTATGTGATATGATATCCAAGTCAGGAAAATTTCAGTTTCAAGTCTCAAAGCAGAACTCAGAAAGACATGCATGTGTCACAATGACATGCAAAAGAGATAATCATACAGAGTTTTGTATAACTTTGAAGTGACTGATGAAATTTTGTGTCCCCCCCAATTTAGTCTTGACATCCTGACACATTCATGTCTTTTGGACAGTGAACATGTTTGAATTGCCTGTTGCAGCGTTCCCGCCAGGTTTTTGAAAGTATGCATCCAAATATTTGGGAGGGGCGTAATGAGCGCCGGAGGCGCGAGACGAGCGCCGCAGGCGCTCGCATTCTAGGGGGATCCGGGGGCATGCTCCCCCGGGAAAATTTGGACTTTCAAACCCTCTAGAACACAATTTCCTGCAATTTGAGAGGATAATCATGCACTTGAGATTGGATGTCGGTTCCCTCTTTTACTCCCATTTTCAGTTATCGACGACCACCCTCTTCATCAAAATACGTTATATAAAAAAAACTATAAGCACAGGGAATCAGCCTTCCGTGATCTGGCCCGGTATTATTTGTCCAGACATATCTATATGAAAATTTTGGATTTTTGATGCTTCGAAACAGGGCTCTAGCCTGTCCGTCAGCCCGTGGAAAAATTCTGCCAATTTTTTTCCATCATTGAATAAAAAAATGTCTAACGTTACCTCGTGCGATCGATGTTGCGCCCTCCCACATCAAAAATTTTTCCGAGACGATAAAATAATGGCGCCATAACACTTTGTGTCTTTTTTCTATTTTGCCCGATGATTTTAGTCAAATTTTTCGAATCGGTGGGGTTTTACAAGGCCTAGCCGTCATTTTCCACGAGCGTGCGTTTGTTCCTGCGACCTCAGGTAACCCCGTTGTCGGCGTGAAATCTTTGGCTGGATTTCTTTTTAAATAGATCAAGAACGTTATACATTACTCGAGGAGGACGATCTGCTGCCTCTTTGGCAGTGATCATTGCCGGTGTAACCTTGAAGCAGTAGCCAGAAAGACGGCGCTGCGATCGACGGTCCGTCTGGGGAGGGGGGCGTGCCGCGCCATGTGCCACGGAGTGCACAGCCGACTCGATCGACGCTTGACAACAATATTGCGGCCCCTTTTCTGCCGCAAATTTTGTCTTTTTGAAATAAAAGAAATTTTGTAAATAAGAAATAAAGTGTATAGTTTTGGATTCTTCACTTATTTACCACGCACCGTTTTTTGTTAGCAGCTAGGGAAGAAACTGAAGTTGCCAGACAACACGGACGGCTACCAATGTCACGTGCGCTAATACTCGGTAACTTTTGTTTTTTTTCCGGTGACCAATGACAGAGTGTAACATTACATTTATCCAACGCTGATTGGTTATTAAGATGATTGGATTTGGACCTGGTGGCCAATCTAGACTGCTTGGCGCTAGCGGCCTGTTGTCAAAGATACCGACTGCCAATCAACTGCCCACAGTGTGAGAACTTTTGTTGAGATGTGCAGCACTCGCGCAGAGCAGTTTGCTTGTTCAATACTAGTATTACCCACAAATCTTTAACAAATACGTGAAACTGAGGACAAGTAAGTATCATGTTAATATCAGAATATAAAATCTGCATAAGATTTCTTCGAGTGTTAAAGAATGCTGACTGTCAGACGTATTTCACGGACTACAAAAAATTACATTGCGCAACGGACGGCTCAGACTGGCGTGTGGCTGGGTGTGTCGTACATGGGTCCGCTAGTTGTAAAACGTGCCACGCTCCACCCCATGCCCAGACTACTAGGATGACCGGAAAGTGAAGAATTTGAAGTATAAATTGTAAAGGTAGGATTCCTTCGTATAAAGACAGATTTTTAAAAAGATTCCAGATACATTTTGTACACTGGTGGTACAGGTCAGCCTTTCTTTCAGATTTTTTTATGGACACATTCAGCTGAGCCGAGTGCGTCTTTCCAGAAAAAAATGCGTCCAAAGACGTAAAGACGTATGCCTGGCGGGAACGCTGGCCTGTTGGACTTGCATATAAACCAAAAAGTTCCACAATGCCATACCTTGTATTAATTGTGTTAGTACTTATGTAAATAAGGTCCTCATTTGTATAAACTATATCACATATAGTTTACCATGTCCTCCACCCAAATAATAGATGTACACAATCCAGGCTGTTAGCTAGGATTTTATAATAGGGGGTCTAAATGTCTAGGGTCGTGGGAAGTGATATAGGCGCAACTATTGTATGGGGGTCCAGGGGCATCCACCTTCCATGGAGCACGGTTTTAGAGAATCTCAAGTTAAAATGGTGAATTCTAAGGTATCCTGAGGGGCAAAATTACTATCAGATAGGTCACAGCTGAAGACTGTGACCACAGGTGACCTAATAGTATCCCTGGTCAATCAGATTTTTATGCTGCTCCCAGTGTTAGTGTATCTAGTGTGTCCATATGAAGCATCGCTTAAGCTATCTACAAACAAAAAATTATGACAATTCATCAACCCCTACTTTAGTTATTCCCTTTCAAAGTCTGACACTAAACCGGTCCCTGCAGTTCCAAAACAAGCCACGAGGGGACCCAAACCTACACTGCTTACTCTCAGCCCCAAGAGCTATCTACCACTGAAAAATCATGACCGCAGCATGTCCAGAACTTGAGATATCCAACTTGGAAGTTTCTCTGCAGTACCGTAACAAGCGGCTAGGAGTCCAAAGTCTATTTGTTTCCAAGTCTCATCAAGACCTACTAACATGCCAAATATCAATACAATCCATCAAGGCCTGCTCAAGTTATGCTGGTCTTTTACAAACACACACATGTACACACACATACACACACACACACACACAAATTCTACCCAAGATATAACTTTTTTGGCAAAGGTAACAACTCCACCAAAATGATCAGGTAGTGCAGGCCTAAATATATCTATCCCAGAGTGCAAGAAGATTTGTTGTGTGTAGTTATGTAAAGCTGACTGTATTATTATATCATGTCATTATCACTCACACCTTCACATGGTGTTGAGAATAGATGCTGATCTACCAGTCCGCAAGAAGCGTCACAACATCATTTTACGCTGAATTTGCTTTGTATTACGCTATGCCAAGGAAGGCAATTACACAAAATTTGGTTGCGTCCCTACGACCTCCCTTTAACGAATTGCGGGAAATCAAAATAAGCTGCCTATGACTTACAGAAAAGGAGCAAACAGGCTGTCATTCCTGACTGTCCTGCACACAGAATTGCAGGGTTCTCCCCAGAATTTGCATTGCTGGCAAACTAACCCAAACCAACGCACTGTGCTTTCATCATTTGAAATTCATGAAAATAGATTCATCTTGCAATGACAGAGGGTGTCAAATACTACAAGTATAATACATTATAGTGATTCCTTTGTTGTGAAGTGTCAAAACGACTATTGTTTTGATCATCGCCCATTCACAAGTTTTTGCAGACAATGCCTACTGGAAAAAGTGATGCCACTTGGCACAAAAATCTGTGAATTTTCATTGATTTTAGCAAAACTAACCAAGAAAATAAAGCAGAAACACACTAAATTTCAAAAGTAGGTATAGTGGAGCTGGGCTAGGAGTATAGTGGAGGGCCTGAGTTATTCCATCCTCTGAACAGGACTCTGTGTCTGTGTGCTGTTCCAGCACAGTTGGCAGGGTTCCAGCAAGCAGCCTTGTGGTCACCTCGGCGTGTCAAAGAGAAGCATGAAAGAACAAGGCGACAGTCAGGATTAAAGGCTTACTGACATTTGCTCAGTACACATGCGTGTGAGATCAGAGACTTTCCCCGACCAGAAATATCTGACCATACCACTCCACCAGAGGGGTGGGCAACTCTGTAGAATGGTTAAAAATTCTGTTTTTGAACAGAGTTTGACAAGTTTGTGATTTTCTAATTGCTCTGGTGCTTGACATGCGACATGTTTGCACAGTGTTTTTGGAGCCCTTGTTGTGATAATGACGTATACTATAGTAAGTCTTTGTACACATATGCTGGATTTTTCAATGGTACCTTCTAATTACCTGTGATCCCATGGACAGAGTGAGTAAACTGAGGTTCGGCCGGAGCAATGCAATTCCCGGGTTGTTGCGTCCATGTATATATTACAGTGATTCCTGTTTATTCCTTAACCTACATGTACTGGACAGGTGGAACCAACAGAACTCTTTGGAAAAGTGGTCTATATGCTCACTCCTAGATCCTTAAGTCCAGCTGGAGCATGATTTATTCATGTCTGTTATCCATAGATCTAAACACCTCTATGCACCTGTAACATGCTCTGGGCAAACATGACAGCTTGTTTGGAACTTGGTGCTTAGCACTTGGAAATCAGAGAAACTTATAAATGCTCACGCTTTGAGAAAACCCTCATCCTAAAATGAGAACTAACTGCTTGAAAAACAAAAGACGGTTGACTTGCAAATAATTGGTTCAACTTGAGATTTAGATGATACTAGTTCTATTTGTATGTATTTGGGATATATAGCCCTCGTTGTCTACCAAAGACAGTGGTTCATACTAGTATCTGTGAGGAACAGACAGAAGTTTTGAGATGACCCACAGGTGCACCAATTACCTGGGCGTATTGTTCTAGGGGTATCATTACTGGTAATTACCGGCCCCAGAGCACCAATGTCACTAGGTGTGGAACATGTTAGACCTGCTCCTGGAGCCACACAAATTATGTGTTGTGACTTGTACAATGTCCTTCTGTTTAGCCCGGGCTCATCACTTGATAGGTGGCGCTTTCCGAGCAGCCGCAGGTTTCTGTAGCTCTGCAATGTTTGTCTTTTTATACTGTTTAAATCGTCTGTCTCTCTGCGAAAGAGCAGTTTTAGTACTTTGAACAGTCTCGTGAAAGTTCTCACCGCGAAAAGGCAACCTCGCTGGTCGATGTGTGTGTCATTTCTGTGATTTATGTGGAGCTGAACTCGGGACTGTGACCAGTCGTACAGAACAATGGCGGGGAGGGGTCTTCTGGTGTACACGGGGAGCTTCTTCCACCGAATCAAGTCGGCGGCACCTCCTGCGGGACCACAGCTGAAGACACAGCTACGCGACCTGGGTTTACTACGTCCTCGGGGCCGGTACCGAGGTACTCGTGCTGGGAGGAACTTCCATCGCAAGATTTCCACCATAGTTGGTCACAGGTATGAGACGGGGGACATCTTTCCATCATTGATATGCAAATCTGGGCATTCCCCGCATGGTGATCGTCGCAACACAAACACTGCAAATCTCATTACCATAGCAACCAGGTGTGATGTCAAGACGTCCCGACCTCACAAGCTGCCAACGATACTCTTGAGCAATGCCCGATCGTTGTGCAATAAACTTGACGAGTTTGAACACCGCTTGTCCGACTCACTAACTGATGTCGCCATAATCTCAGAAACATGGTTCAGTGAGTCTACACCAGCTGAAATCACAGACATCCAGGGCTATACAACTTTCTCACGTCCGCGCCCAGATCGACCGGGTGGAGGGGTAGCTATATACGTGAGCAATGAAATCCCTTCAAGTGCACTTGACATACCCGTACCTAATGAGCTCGAGTGTACTTGGGTCAAACTGCGACCATGTCGCCTCCCACGAGCAGTGTCCAGTTTAGCAGTCTGTGCTGTCTACTCGCCTCCGAGCTCTCCTTGTACGGAGCTACTTCTGGACCACCTAGTAGAAACAGTCGACTCCCTACAAGTGAAACACCCGGATATTGGCGTGCTCATTGGTGGTGACTTTAACCATGTGGACGTTAACAGACTCTGCAAGAGTCACAACCTACAGCAGGTCATCAGCCAACCAACTAGGGGCCAAGCTACACTTGACCTCCTCATCACGAACCTACATTCTTACTACTCACCTCCCTCTGTGCAAGACCCACTTGCGAATAGTGATCATAACGTTGTGATTATGAATCCAAAGAAGAGAACCAATAACAACAAACTTGTACGGCGGATATGTAGACCCATCCCTGACTCTGCACTGCGCTACTTCGGCCAGTGGATAACCGCTCACCATTGGCAGGAGGTCTATACGGCCGCCTCTGCAAGTGAAAAGTCCCAGGCAATGTACAGTACCCTTCAATCCAAAATTGAAGAGTACTTTCCCCTGAAGTCCATCCGGTTGCATCACCTTGACAAACCCTGGATGACTCCGGTGATTAAGTCCCTTATACATGCTCGCCAACAGGCCTTCGCCAGAAAAGACTTCACCTCCTGGAAGCAATTAAGAAATAAAGTTCAAAAGAAAATCAAGAAGTCAAAGAAGGCGCACTATGACGGGACAATCAAATCACTGAAAAACGAAGACCTTGCCCAGTGGCACAAAGGTATTAAGGCCATGCTTAACATGAGGAAATCAGACCCTGTAATCCACATTGACGGTGTGAACAGCAGTGATCTCAAAGGTACTGCTAATGCAATCAACAAATCACTAGCCGCTGTGATTCAGTCCTTGCCTCCGATCGACTTATCACTGTTACCATCGTACCTGCCGTCACTCCCGGCTCCTTCAGTACAGCCCTGGGATGTTTACTCTAGACTCCAGAAAGTAAAAACCAGGAAAGCTGCTGGACCGGACGGTATCCCGGGAAAACTCCTCAGGGAATTTGCATATGAACTGAGTGGACCACTGTCTGACGTCATCAACTCGTCTCTTCTACAGGGGAAAGTACCTGACGAGTGGAAAAGTGCGATCGTGGTGCCGGTGCCCAAAACAAAACCGCCCTCTGTCGATCAACTTCGCCCAATATCATTGACTTCCCTGTTGGCCAAAATCGCTGAAGGATTCATCACACAGTGGACTCTGTCTGACATACTACCCCAGATCGACCCCCAACAGTTTGGATGCCTGAAAGGGAGATCGACTACGCACTGCCTGCTGGACTTAACCAACGATCTGTACAAGGCGTCAGACAAACCGGGAACCCTGTGCTCATTGGTATCTACTGACTACAGCAAAGCGTTTGATCGGGTAAGCCACACCATCGCTGTAACCCGATTGATGGAGATGGGTCTGCGTCCGTCTCTTACGTCGTGGATCATTGACTTCCTCACGGGGAGACGCCAAGTCGTCCGCTATCAAGGAACCCTCTCCGACAGTGCCACCATAACGTGCGGCCTACCACAGGGAACTCTTCTTGGGCCTCTGATTTTTGTGGCTTATATCAACAGTGCGGCGCGTCAAATCTCAGCCAAAAGATGGAAATTTGTGGACGATTTAAACCTGTTAGAGATCAGAAACCCCACCGTAACACCTTCGTCCCTGCAAAACGACCTTTCTGACCTAGAGAAATGGTCTGGTGAAAACAGTATGGTACTACATCCTGGAAAATGCCAAGTTCTACATGTCAAGTTCAGCAAATCAGTATCCATACTGCCGCCCCTCAAAATCAACAACAACGAACTACGACAGGTTCAAACCATGAAAATTCTTGGCGTCTTAATGCAGTATAACCTGAAGTGGAATGCCCACGTGGACTACATGTACTCTAAATCCAGCCAGCGTCTGTTCTTCCTCAGAAAACTTAAACACTTCCACATCGGAATTGAAGACCTTGTGATCGTGTACACCACCTACGTCCGTCCGATCACCGAGTATGCTGCACCGGTGTGGCATCCCGGACTGACAACATCCCTGTCCAACAAACTCGAGAGAATCCAACGCAGAGCAGTGCGGATAATCCTGGGAGCTAACTACACCAGCTATGCTGAAGCCTGCTCACAGCTTGGCCTACCCTCACTTCACCAGAGGCGTGAGAACTTGACACTTAAGTTTGCTAAGTCCCTTCTAACATCCAGCCAGTACCGTCATCTCCTGCCACCGGACAGACAGAGTATTAGTGGCAGACAGACCCGCTCCTCAAACAACTTGGACTTGGTTCATTGTAGAACAGAGCGATATAGAAACAGCGCCGTCCCATATATGACACGCTTGATCAACACATAGCCCATCAATGTATGATGTTGTTGTAAATAGCTCAAATTTACTTTTAACGACGGTGTTGCGTATTATTGTTTTGCATTTTAAATTTTAATAAGTTGTATACTCCGCATTTGCTTATCCTATAATAATTTTTGTGTAAATAACATACAAAAGACTGTCAAGCAGTGCAATTCAGCCCTTTGGGCTGCAAGACCGCTTTTAATTTGTCATTCTTGTTGAATTGAATGAATAAACCAATCTACTAAAGTACCACCTGTATATACAGGTATGTCCAGGTAAAATTGGAGTTGTGCAGGTATTTCCGGTTAGGTGTCTACCTGTGTGAGCGTGTCTGTTTTTAACACCATTCGGTCAATCTCTGTTCAAATTATGTCCTGTCACAGTACAATATCAGTATGGTAGTCATTTAGGTTGGGTTTTAGGAAATCAATCTTTTTGAATAGACAACCATACTTTTATAGCAGAGAATTAACAACACACACATAGCACAACCTGTTGATGTATATTTCTTTTATCTATGTCCTGCAAAGTGCCTGTAGTTAGCCCCTCGGATGTACAGTTGCAATGTTTTTCTCGAGTCTTCCAATTCGTTGCAAGTCAAAGCCAAATCTGTGGGACTAAGATGGAAAAAAGTAAATTGAGTACCCTTCTGCACCGACCTTCAACACAGTTTTAACCAGATTTTTAATTTATTGTGTTTTCTCCTCTTTTCCCCCACTGCGGTAATTTTACATCAATTTTCACCCTGTGCTTCCTTTAGTTTGTAAAAATGTTCACTTACAAAATGTTCACATTTATTTCATGAATGTGTCAGCACTATTCCAAACTACACTACCCATGATCCCCTGGTTCTCTGCCTGTTTGCACCCTGTCTTGGCAAAAACTTGAAATATTAAAAAGCACTTTTTTAAAGTGCATACTTAAATCAAGAAAATACAATGTATTTAACACCTCTCTAATTGACATTCATTCTTTGTGTGTAAAGGGTGCAGTGATACCAAACTGAATGATGATGATTTGTTTGTTTATCTGTTCCAGGCAAAGAAAGCTGTTCAAAGAGGGGCCATCGCTGTGATTTTTGACGTGACAGAAAACCCTGGTGCAATAGATCAGGTATGATATTGATTAAATTTTGTTCCCCTAGTATTTTTTCTAAGAGAAAATATAGCACATATAACTGCAAAGATTTTCCCTGTTTACATAATGATCAAAGCTACAAACATGCATTCACACATCTTTCTATCTTCAAATTGTCAGACATTATCAGAAGGAGATTTTTTTAGTTGCGCAAAAGCAATTCTATACTAATAACTACAAACAAAAAGTAGGTATCAAGGTGTGCAAACATGCCTTTCTAGCTTTGATCATTGTGCAAAGGATAAACATAACTTCATTGCAACGGTATGTACCGAAGTGTTGTCTCTTGCAAAAAAAAGTACCTTTGTTAACACTCGGGTACCATGTATCTATTTTTACCACCAAGGCTCATGTCCCTTGTTGCTGGTTCTAAATGTTTGTTTACTATATGCTAGAAATATTAATTGCATGTGTTCTTCACAGTGCCTGTTGATGTTTATTATATTTTTGTGTGTAATATTCTTAGTTTTGCTCCATGTTCTGTTGTGTGTTCAGCTGTCATCAGGAGCAGACGAGCCGCTGAGTCATCCTGTCGTCATCATCCATAATGAGGAGGCTCGCAAGCTGATGAGCATTGTGAACAGGCAGACCATGGCACGGGCACGGATACAGCACAGCAAGGACCCCTACCTGCCACCGGTTGGTACTGCAGGGGCCTCAGTTAGTAAAACCAACAAAAAGTTGCTAAAACAAAATACAAAAAGCAGGAAGTCCAAATTGTAAAATCTCCTTAATCACAAAGTGTGAAAAGCAAAAGAAAGCAGTGGCAATGTGATTGACATTCATGAAATCAACTTTTCAAGTCAGTGTGGACTTTTTTGGCAATACCTCAGGGGCAGAGCCTTTTTGGCTCTGTAGCCTTCAATGTGTGTAAGAAAATTTTACCACAAGTGGATATTTGAAGGTCATATGACCAGAATATTTATTTATTTATTTATGCAATATATTTTTTTTCTATCACATAGAGCTAGCCCAGCTTCCTCTGCATCAGATAGTGTAGCAACAAAAGCACAGTCTCAAAAGCTCATCCTTTGACCATACAGGGCTCGAAATACTTTTTTCTGCGCACCTGGTAACCAGGTAACATTGAGAATTACTGAATCTAGGACGTATAGATCATACAGGGCTCGAAATACTTTTTTTTGACCATACAGGGCTCGAAATACTTTTTTCTGCGCACCTGGTAACCAGGTAACATTGAGAATTACTGAATTTAGGACGTATAGATCATACTAAAGTTATTCAGGAACCATTGCTATCTTTTTTATTTCATGCTTTATAGGGGGGTAACATTCAATCCTGCTATTAGTGCTAATAACAGTCCACATAAACCTACATCATATGACATTTACATATAAAACCCAGTACATGGACCAATACAGGTTAGGTGCAGGTAGACACCAGAAATACCTGCACAGCTCCAATTTTACCTGCACTAACCTGCACATGCAGGTGGTATTTTGAGCCCTGCCATACATAATGCTACATATCATAATTTTTGATAATATAACTTTTTTTCTTTGTAAGAATGTTGTTGCAAATTGTTTTTTCCCCAGCGGTCTTCCAATGAGTACTTTGACATGGGGATCTTCATGGCATTCTTCATCCTCATCTCCCTGATCTGCCTGGTGCTCCTGCTCAAGGTACGGACTAGTCCTCTTACAGGAACACTCAACTCCAGAAGGGGCTGTTAGTTTTCAATAGATTGTGGACAAATAAATTCATGATTAGCAGACTTCAGAGCATAGCCTCTTACCTTCTAATTTACAAACATCAAAGTCATGGATGCAAAAGTAGCTCAGAAAAAGTCCTGAGAGTATCATCTGATTTTAAGAAAAAAATCTGGAAAAGGGGAATCATGAGAAATTTTCTAAGATGATTCTGTAAATATGCCATCTAGATATGACAGCTGAGATCTTACCATGATACTCAAGTCCAACTGTCTTATATTTCAGATCAAATGGAGACAGAGACAAAAGCAGGTAAGCTGAACTTTTGCATGCCCTTACATAACCCGTTTAGTGCTTTAAAGTGCTGAATAACATACCTGGGCTGTGATAACATTCAATATGGGTATGTCACACCGGGTCATAACTTGGGTTATCACTTGTGTTTCAACTGTTTGGAGGGTATCACAAATAAAATACAACGTGGTGTATTCCACATCACCCTTGGTCCAAGCAATTTTGTGGGTCAAGCTGGTACCTTGGTGGATATGGAATACACCAGATCCATGTTGTATTCTATGTGTATCCATATGTGACAATGTGTCTCTTTTTAGTCTTCCCAGTCTGGTTGCAAATACCAAGTACCAATATATTTATATAATTTCAGAGCTCTTTAGAACGACAAGCAACTCTGGCCATATCTAAGATGGAAACTCGGAAGTTCAAGACTTTGCCCAGAAAGGGTTCTCCTGTGCGTGACGCGGGCGGTGCGTCGTGCCGGGGGTGCCCGGCCGCGGGCGGCAGGTGTGGCTGGGAGCTGGACGGACTGAGCACCAGCTCCGGGGGCTGTCTGTGTGCCATCTGTCTAGAAGAGTTCCAGGACGGCCAGGTCAGGACTACTCTTTGTTATTATATTTCAGCCATACCATAGGTATAGTGAAATATATTGTATTCGCAACTTTTCTTCTTTCTTTCGGAAAAAATAGTAGCTGACGCAAATTGAATAACCAATTCGTTATGCATAGGAGCTCCTGTGGAAGAGTATATTCTTCCCTATGGGCCTGGGGCATATTGGACAAGCTCCGTTTTGACCTGGAGTCAATTCACAATATTAGTTTTTGGGGATAAGTTACTGTGAAATTGTTCCATTTTTGCGCAGGGGTGATTTGGAACAGTCCGATGTTGCGTGGGAAGGGGTATGGCTGAAATATGCTGAATTTGCTCTCAAGCAAATGTCTGCCTTTCTAGTGATCATGAAAGCTCATCTGTATTGGTAGTTACCATTGTATATGGCTAAACACAACACAAAGGTATACACCGATCAAATTTTCAACAACCACTGTAGTGTTTATCAGGATCAATAATGACCAGTCACTTCCAAACTCGCAAGATTTACAAACATGTGATCTTATTTACATCGGATCAGCATTTGGTCAAACATTCCAGGAATTCTATAACGTCCCCCTCACTGTTTAGTGATGGCTCGAGTGCCCTGATGTATGTGGACTTACAGAGGTCGTTTACTAGTATGCACTTTTTACTATACTGCTGCTGGGATCCCTGACACAGGGGTAGACGTTTGATTCTGGAAAATTTGATTGTTGTATGCCTTTGTGTCAGAAGTTAGTTTGATATTGTACTACAAAACTCTGTATCAACTACCCCAGCAGTGCTTAAGCATTCCCACATATTTCATAAAGAATGCACGAAGCATTATATGTAACTCTGCATGAATTTTATAAACTGTACTGGTCACTTTGCAAAAAATGTACAAATGTACAAATCTTAGTAAAAACATATGCATTTTATCTAAACCGCTTGAAGTAAAAGAAAAATTTCAGACAAAGTACTTTTTTATAAAAATGTATGATGATTGACAAATGGTTAAAAAATAGCAAATGGGTAAACAAGGACTCTCTAATCCATTAAGGTGTTTCATAGCAAATGTTCCCTTCTTGCTGTAATCCAGTTTTTCTGTTGTACAGGAATTGAGGATAGTGCCATGTTTACACGAGTTCCACAAAGACTGTGTTGACCCATGGCTGCTGTCCAACAGGACCTGTCCACTCTGCATGTACAACATCATAGGTAAGGACAACACCAGTCTCACCTTACTGTCTTACAGTAAAGTGCTAGCCAACAAGCGTCTGACCAGTCCTCTGATCCCTCTTAGGTTGATTTGAGCTATGTCACTTGACCTGAGCAAAAGTGTGACATCAGCAATGGCTCAAAGGTGCACAGCAGTTGGTATCGGCCACCGTCTCGGTTGGTCAATAGGACATAATGTAGATGCCCAGACACATTGCTGACATCACACTTCCCCTCAGGTAAGAAGTGTTGTGGAATCACTGCGCAGGGCTACCGGAAATGCTGAAATTTTTGCTGTGGTTTCATGTATACTGTTTTCGTTGACCACAGGTTCAAAACCACCATGAAAACTGTTCTGTCTTCTTGTTTATCCCTGTCTTATTTATTTATTTATTGGTTTGGCTGCACCGAACACACAGCCAGGGCTGCCCAACTAGCCTATGGCTATTACAAAGGGCTAGCCCTGCTGACAAACATATAAACAATACAAATTAAAAAAAAAGAACATTTGTATGTACATGGTGTAGGATAACTTACATATCATCTAAAATGGAGTATCTTAGCACGGTATGTAGGTACTATACATTTGCACAGTATTATGAGGTGTTGGAGGCACCTGTTGCAGTGAAGACACATACTAACAAAATAGCTATTGTACACAGACCCGGTCATTTAATCAATGTATATTCACTAAGAAGTCTTATGTATCCAAAGAGTAGCAACAGATCAGTGACAGTTGACTGTTTTGTCCATCTGTAGCAACATTGCCCTGTCGCTAGTAGGGGGTTGTCTGTACAGCACCATTTTTGTACACCAGTACTTGAATATAAGCTGGTGTGTTTCGCCATAAGGCGGTTATAACAAGTATTTAGATACGGATACAGTATCACCAAGCACAGTAGGGGCATTTTAATGAACAAATTTGCCATGAATTGACAGTATTTTGTCCTTTTCAGATTGCCATGTTTCAAAGACGTTTCCAGTACCAGGATGTCTGCCTGATCAAAGTTTCCATGGAGACCAGAGTTCTTCAGTTGTTCCCATGAGATTTCCAGGGCACAGGACACAAACTGAATCTCCCTTGCACAGAAGCAAGGGTAGTATACACAGACACACAAGTGGGGCCACACATGCTCCCAGTTTGTCAGGGACTAGGAACACCAGTGCTAACATGGTGTCAGAAGCGTGGATGGGTAGTCTGTGCCAGGACAGTTCGATACCATGCAGCAGTGTTCACCACCACCACCACCATTACTACCATCATGGAGACTTCCAGAACTGGTCTGGTGGACAGGTGGTGGCGCCGGTCCACGTACACGCCAGTCAGAACCACACCCACGGGTCCTGGCGCCCCAACTCCGTCAGTAGTTCAGGGTACTATGCAGATGTGACCAGTTGTTCTTCCTCACACTCCAGTAAGTGTCGGTGTAGTAACTTCAGTAGTAGCAGCTCCGGGGACGTCACCGATGTCAGTAATCAGGGTATCTACGGCAGCACCTCCACCTTCAAGAGCGAGCTAAGTTCAAGTTCCAGAGACAATGTGTACGCTGGGAATGTTGCAAGTACCTTTGGCAATACAGAAGAGATGTTATCTCCCCACGGGGCCCACGTAGCCACAAATGTTCTCCACTGCCAGACCAACAAGTGTAAAAACAGGACTCAAGATAGTTGTATGATGAACGAAAGTTCCTCCGACTCCAGTCAGGAGTTCAGTAGATACAGTAGTGACTTATCCCTGGAGGATGTGTTAGAAAATGCCTTAAGGCTGCAGGGTAGCTATCCTAAGGGAACAAACTTCCCCACCCAAAGTACTTTGCAATTGGAGCCGTGCAGATTCTGTTTGGGAAGTTGCTCAGCTAGAAGACACCTTTCCTATGCCAGCAGAAGCAGTGCTGTAGAAAGTGTTAAGAAGAAGGCTGATGTTGGACACTACGTAGGCACACGTGATGTTGCAGGGCGCCAGTGCCAAGTCGCCGTGACTTCAGGACCCGGCTATACAGCATGCAGTTCTCCCTTCCAGACAAAAAGTGGGAGAAGTGTTGTTCCCAGACCTGTGTCATGTCAGGAGCTGCCCACAAACAAACCTGCCAGACTGGGGCCTTGTGCACACTGCCAGAGGGAGTGCCCTCATTCCATAATGGTCTACACAGGCAGGCCAGGTCAGTAATGCTGGTTCTCTTTTAATGATGCCAAACAAGGGGATGCAAAGTTACGTGATTTTAAGTCACTGTCTATGAGAGAATTAAGGGTTAATGACCCACCTTGAGGTGTATATGGTGTCATTATGCCTGGCCCTTTGCTATAAGTTAGCACAGAATGATGCCACCAAGTGAGCAAAGCAAAATACAGTTAGAAATTTTCTTTTGTACTTTTGGTACATATTATATGAAGATTTATTTTGAAACCAAAATTTCCACAGCCAGTATTTGTAACATTGCAGTTTAGGCATGTCAATTTTTTTTTTCAAATTTACTCATTTCCTCTCTGCTAGGGCATTTGTATCTCAATTGTTTGGTTAATGTACTGTGTATCTCATGCTGATTGGTCAACTTTATCTGGCCACAGAAGGGATGCAGATGGTACAGTTGGCCTGTTTGCCCAATAGAATTCTGCTAGTCCCTCCGTTTCAATCTTATTTGTAATGAAATAATATTTATTTTGTAATGTATCTTAAGAAGATTCTATATTAATATATTTTTCATTAATATTCTGGTTTGTCCCACAGATGCACCATACATGTCTATTCCACTGCATGAAGCAGACCAGCTGTTCCTGAGGGGTATGGTGTGATCTCCACAGGACATTCTTCTACAATGTGCAATTTATGAGTAGTAGTTAGATAGAAGGACAAACGTTTTTAGTTCATAACTTGCATAAGTCTTTTGTTCCATCAAAAAACTTGTTGTATTCACCATGATATTGCTGTAATTTTTATAATTTTGCATACACACATGTATATTTTCATTTCTTCCTTCAGGACATAGATATTAAGCCCAGGCAAACACATAACCAGTATAACTCGTGTAAAATCACATGAAAACAACATAGTCTATATACCAGAGGAATATGCCATAAGAAAGCAGATAGAAATACTGTATACCTGTAAATGCAAATAAGTTCACTGTTTTCATAGTGACTGCTTTGCTGCAAACTCAAAACTGCCATAAGAATTTTTCCTTAGTTTTGCGCCCGTCTTACCTCTTGTCTAAGTGCTACCTGCATATATGTACTAAACATTGTTATAGTGACGTGTTTGAGGCACTTTTTACTGTGACGACGCACAAATACTAGGCACAATTGAACAAATATTACACCCAGTCTAAAACATTGACTAACAAGTTAAAGCCTTTATTCATTTGTACTTGATTCAATCTTTGCTAAGAGCTTTACGTTCAGGTACTGCTAGTAGATCATGTACATGTCCACGAGAGGTGTCCTCTCTAAAGCTGACAGGTTTGACTGTCAACACTGTTGTAGGAAAATACACCTATCCCGAGGGTACATACGATTACACCAGCGACAGCCAAATCCCACTGTCCTTTCTGTCTGTCACTAGTAGCTGATTCCAGACTGGCTGGCCTGAAAGGCTTTTCTTTTCAGGAAAAGTTGAAGGGTAAAAACACAAAAATTGGACTGACCCAAATTTTTTTACTAAACAGCTCCCATCTTTGTCAAGGAATGAACAATCCATTGCATTGTAAATTACAGTTGAACTTTTCCAGAATGACAGTACTAGTCTTCTACCAACACAGATTGACTTTCAAGTTAAGGCTTTTGTTCTATTAGTGTGGCAGTATGTGACTGTAGCTAACTCAAAACCATGGCAAATACTCCTTAATCAGTGCAAACTTAGGTGCATTTACAGGACCTACATCACCTGTGAATACCATCCTGTCTTACTATAGAATAATACAGTGCACAGCTTTGTTTCATAACATTGAATCTCAGTATAGTTATCACGACAAAACGCGCCAGTTTTTTTGTACAGCACTCTACCTCCTTCTTGTCTTGAATCACCCCTTTGTTCACATAAACATACAGGTCATGCAATTAGTTTTTTTAAGTCAATTATTTATTGAATGTCATATTGCTGAGAATACCAGCCCAATTAAAATATCATCTTTACTGTAAATGCCATTCATGCCGGTATTGCTGCATGTTGGTCCATCACATGTTTCTCTGCCATTTTTGTTGCACAAATACTTGTCTGAGATGTTGATGTTTCAATTACAATGAGAGACGTTTTGTAACATTGACCAAAGCTGCTCAAGTCTGGCTGATAAAAACCAACAGTGTACCTAATTAATGCAGGGTCAGTCAGTTTTACCCAAACCATGTCATTGGTAAGAGCCAGTGAAGTCAGTTATAATGCTAGTGCTGAGCAGCTTTTCCCTCGGATGGGGACTGGACTTGTAAAAAATGTTTCAGTTTAAAAACTGAATGTCAGGAACCAGTCACAGACATCTTACACATAGATGGTGAAATTTGCACTGGAAAAAAAGATAATGTTATTACTGAGTATTTATTTGTGTTACTACTAGCTGTATGTAATCTTGCATGTATATTTTTCAAATTGCATGTAAGATTTTTGGCCACACAATTTCACATGTAGCAAGCCAAAAATAATAACACATCGTCATGGGTTCAGGTCCATACTTAAAAGTCCCATCTTGAATCCAGACTTGAACCTAAGTTAGGGTATGCAGCACTGGTATCATGTGGACTTTCTGAGTACTGAAATTACTATGTTCAGTTGGGAGGGTCCTTGTGTTGTATTAAACTATACTGTTTGAAATAACATGAAGTGAAACCATTCAAGAACCATGACTAAGTAACAGCCTTGTTCATAAAGAAACTTCCCTCCTCCTTGTCTTCAAATTCATGTTTCCTTATTTATGAAGGAAGGCTGAAATGTTGATATCTGTTTAGAAGTCTGAGCAGAGTGTGAGACCGTTACATCGCTGTGCCTTCATCATGTACATGTGCAACGTTACTACATGTCTTACTGTACAGTTTAGTATATGTTAGAAATATTGACCAGGTGTCAAGTGTGCTAGCTGCACTTGTGTCAAGTGTGCTAGCTGCACTTGTGTCAAGTGTGCTAGCTGCACTTGTGTCAAGTGTGCTAGCTGCACTTGTGTCAAGTGTGCTAGCTGCACTTGTGTCAAGTGTGCTAGCTGCACTTGTGTCAAGTGTGCTAGCTGCACTTGTGTCAAGTGTGCTAGCTGCACTTGTGTCAAGTGTGCTAGCTGCACTTGTGTCAAGTGTGCTAGCTGCACTTGAAGCTTTATACTACTTGGACAAACCTGTAAGCATTTGTATCTATTTAACATGTTATAATACATTTATATGATGTGTACTTAAGTTATCAATAAGTTTAGTTACTTTGTGTCAGGCATTTTTGCCTTTGTCTATGTAAGACTAGTTGTATACTATTATTAGTAATGGAAGTGCACCCAAGTTGCTAATAGTGTCTGGAAGCTTCCACAGAATGATGTATAAAATTAATGTAAAATAAAGATGTTATTTGTAACAAGATGTGTCTGGATTCTTGTCAAGTTTCAATTTGAATAGGGGTATGCAAAGTTAGACTTTAATGTGTTGTCCTCGCCATGATAAAACAACAATTAGCCACCTTGAAATATCTCAACAAAAATGCCCCTGCAGTTCCAGAACAAGCTGCAACATTAAAAGCCTTTCACCAACCTGATAATACTAATTGTGGGTGGAGGCAACAGACATATTTTATGGTCATGAAGACAAGTTTCAGTGAAAACATTTTATATGTTTCCTTAAGCTGACTCTAACACGTTTGTGTGTAGCATTTGTTCTGTCACCTGGGTCCTGCAGTTTGTCCATCAATAGAAGTCAGTTTGCTTTGAATCTTTTATTTTGTCATTTACTTTCAAAATCTCTCACAGTCATCATACGC
Organism: Branchiostoma floridae; assembly: GCF_000003815.2. Classification (NCBI taxonomy): domain Eukaryota; kingdom Metazoa; phylum Chordata; class Leptocardii; order Amphioxiformes; family Branchiostomatidae; genus Branchiostoma; species Branchiostoma floridae. The sequence continues at coordinate 470,082 of NC_049989.1, forward strand.
ACATCTATGCCCTTACTAGTCTTTGCACTGTCGTATTGTTACCTTGAGATAAGAAAACTTAAGATCAGGGTTGAACTTTCCAACTCAATTTCAACAAGAGGTAATACTTTGACAAGAGCAAAGTTATGAAATGATGGAACACCTTTCAGCTATAGATGACATGTCTGATGTAATGATGAACGGATCACAGCTTTCCCCTTGTGTTGAGGGGTGGCAGCAGGCTGCCCCCCAGGTACTGTGGCCGTTTGGCATACAGCACTATCGGTGCCACACTAGTGTCCCTGTTAGGAGGTGCTCTAACTGCACCAAGTCTGATACTTCCTGTGGTGTTGGCCACAATCGGTGTCCAGTGTGGGGTAAAACCAAGTTTGATCTTTGCAGGCCCTTTTTGTGCATCTTTGACCTTGTTTTGTCGCTTGATAACTGCACGAGCCTGAACTTGACGATTTGTCCTCCGCTGTCCATGTACTGATATGTCATTGCCCGATTTTGAGTCTTGCGAAGTTGCTTTGGCGCATTGTGGGTCCTTTGGGTAAGAAGAAACTGTAACACCTCTTGTGCCAGACAGTGTGTAGGATAAGGTCACCGCCTGCCGCCTGGCAGAAGAACCGGTTAGATCTCCCCTGTCTCCCGCCGGCTGGGAACATGGCCGCCAGGTCCGGACCCTGTCCTGACTCTGACGGTCACAGTAACTGGAGTTGGTGGAATGGCCAGCTCTGTAGGGTGATGCTGTCTTCCTGTCTCCCAGGGAATGATGGTCGTCAGGTGGGGGGCAGCTTGGGTACGGGCGGGGCTTCTGTTTCTTCCTCTGTGGTTCTGTCTGCCCTAACGGGACAATGGCATGACTCATTTGTTATACATGACAAGATTGGTCACAGTGCAAAGTTAGTAATTGGTGTTGGTTGTGATTCATTGTATATTCCAAATAAACAGTAAAATTTAATAATATACAGTTAGTCATTGGCAGACAATGGGAGCACACCCTGGTCTATTTGGGTATTCCCAAAGCGGTGATTTCAGCTGGGGGACAGTAGTGGCCTAAAGGGAGCAGTCAATAGAAATTCTGGCCTCTTCTATCCCCTCGACCAAACCTCTTTTTGGAAAATATATTATTTGGGGCGTCTAGGTGGGGATGGGCATAATCAAGTAAAGTGGCACCCGACCTCCTGAAATGTGCATCTGAACACAAACCCACCTGTGTCACCTGGTGTGTGCACCTGCAGACAAACCCACCTGTCACCTGGTGTGTGCACCTGCAGACAAATAAACCTGTGTCACATACTGTGTACACCTGCAGACAAACCCACCTGTGTCACCTGGTGTGTGCACCTGCAGACAAACCCACCTGTGTCACCTGGTGTGTGCACCTGCAGACAAACCCACCTGTCACCTGGTGTGTGCACCTGCAGACAAACCCACCTGTGTCACCTGGTGTGTGCACCTGCAGACAAACCCACCTGTCACCTGGTGTGTGCACCTGCAGACAAACCCACCTGTGTCACCTGGTGTGTGCACAAACCCACCTGTGTCACCTGGTGTGTGAACCTGCGCACAAACTAGTGCACACCTGTCACCTGACAGTTTTGACCTCACCTGGAGAACGAAGTGTCCTACTGGGCCGTCTGCTCTGTGTGGAGGCCTGTCTGCGGGGAGATCCGGTCCGCCCAGCCGGTCCTGGCTCGTGCTGCCCCGCACCAGTCTGGTCCGGCAAAGTCTGCTGGGCCTGATGCTTCCCTCGCTTCGTCATTTTCTACAGGGAGGAAAGAACTAAGTGGTCCAACAACCAATATGCGGAATATAGAAAGGATAGAACATCATCTGATCTCAACACCAAGTTCTTAAAAGGAGGATATAACTGATCTGATCACAGGACTATTAATATCCACCTTTTTGTGATTTTGAAGTGTTGCAGTGATATCCTTGGCCGGTAGGTCGTCTCCCTGGAGCCAGGCGTGCTGAAGAAGCTGTGCTGCGCTCGGGCGTTTGGTCCAGTCTTGTACCAAAATGTTGTAAGCTACGTCCATGGCATCTGATATAGCAAATAAGTACAACAGCATTGCAGTTACTCTAACGTCTTCCAGTTGTACATTGTGGTACAGAATATATGGCCATATCATCTTTTATATGTACAATGAAGTGAGTGCGCTATAAAAAAGTATAAAAGATCCAATAAATCCGGTGTAGACTATCAGGCTGCAGTCTGTCATTAACTGTCAAACCGTTCACATGGGTACGGGGCTGGGCTTTGCAGAGTATCAAATCATCTCTTCAATGCGCTTTATAAAGTGTAGAAACAATGGATTAATAAATCTAAAATTTAGTTTGGTTACACATAAAAAACGAATACGTCTGTGCTTACCCGCAGATGTGAATGGACTGAACTTGATTGGCCTCTCCATTTGTTTCAGCAAGGCAGAACCATGGGACTTCCCACTGTAGCTATCCTTATAGGGGTGCTCTCCACACAGCATGGCGTAATATATCACACCACTGAAGTAGTAGAGAACACTTGTTACTCTTATAATGTTGGGGAGGTGGTAGGCTCAAGTTTAGGGCGTTATGCTCAGAACCTAAAGGTCCTGGGGTCTAATGCCCTTGAGAATGTTGAAAATGTTCGTTATGTAAAACCAGTGGTCCCGTTTTTTTTTTTAAGCAAAGCCTCAATAAAATTAATCCCAAACAGCTGTGGGTCATCAGGCAAGAGTAATGATACAGAAATCAGTTAAGTCAGTATTCAATCGGCCTTAACATTGTTTGGAAAATGCAAACCCTTACGCCCTGCCCGGCCACCTAACAAAACAACACGGATCTTTTTGTCCATGGGATGTTTCTGTCACTGGGCAGGGAACAACGACGACGTTCTATGGCCTCATAATGCATAACTTTTTTGTGTGTATAAGATGATACATAACTTTTATTTCACATTGATGTTCGGTGTGCAGATGCATTGAAACGTGTCAGGAATGTGTTCTAACAATAGAATATTTTGCCATGTGAAAAATATTTGATCCTACCAACGTAGGGGTGGGTACCAGTACGTCGTACCGGTACAAAAACCATTTTTCTTTCCTGGCTGGTCAGATAAAAAGGATCTGAAAAAATCAGTGGACCGGATTTGAACCGATAATGATATGGTCAATTGATATCGGCAAGCGTTTAAGGATTACCGGGCCAAGAAAATAACGAGTGAAGTCGAGTAGTGTTTATAGTCATTTCTACCCAGTTTCTATAGTCACAGTACAAAGGCCTTGTTTCCATGAATATAGGATTTTAAAACGCCAGTGGCAGTCGGATACTCCATCAGACAGATTACTTTGTACTGAAATGGACCATTGTTTTGTGTATCGCCAATTCACAAGTTTGCACGGACAATCAGGCCACCAAATTTGGAATGATTGTGGTCGTTACTTTACATGTCTACGTCCTTTTGAAAATAAGTAGCTAAGTGGCAAGAAAAACACTGAGAGTGAAATAAAAGCTCCTTGGAGTGAACTGTGTTCAGAGCTGCGTGGGTCGAGTTCTTCATGTCATGAAATCTACGAACACTATCTGACTTTCAGCAGGGCACGTTGGCCACAGGTCAGAGCTCAATTGTCCATATTTTTCCTTCTTTCTCACATAACGTTACTGAGTGTCGCCTGCAAAGTAATATGGTCAAAATGATTTAACTTTTAGTAGACATTCATAAAAAAAAACTTATTGATCACCCCTCGTACTGTCAGAGAAATAAGCTGGAACAGACTGAAGCTGACTCACACGCTCCAGATGTCTGCCGGCTCGCCTTGGTACTTCTGCCCACGGATGATCTCAGGGGCAGCGTAGGCATATGAACCACAAAATGTAGACAAGTACTGGTACTCCACAGAATCGTCAAAGTAGTAGTCTGTCCTTTCTAGTGTCGTTGCAAATCCAAAATCTGTGTGGGAATAGAACTGTATCATCATCATCATCATCATTAATCATCCTCTGAGGTGCAACAAGTAAATTAAAGTTTGACTTCCAGAACACAGTCTGTCTTTCATCGCTGTGAGAAGTTCCAGGCCCTCCAGATCAGTTTCTGACTCAATAAGTTTGTATAGCAACTGCCATCCCACCAAAAGGTTCGTAATTCAATAATACCTAAACAAAAGAATATTAGATACGCAACATTATGCCAGTGAATAAGCAAAAATGAATGAAGGGACCTACCAGTAATCTTGACGATATAGTGCCCATCTAGTAAGATGTTCTCGCATTTCAGATCCCTAAAAAAGACATTGCTTCGAGTATATAGATGTTGTTATACCTCGGGACATTTTCATGCTAAAATGGCCAGTTTGCCTTAGAAAGTAAAAGTTTTACTTATGTATTTAGATGTTATCTAAGATGGAAGACTTAGGGACTACTGTTTGTGTTCGTCATAATTACTGAAGTTTATTTGCAAGTTCTTGCCCGAGGGCTAATTGCAGCATGAAACATACAGAAAATATAGTAAACATACATAAAATGAAATAATTTTGTATAGATAACAATGGTGACAAGTGTAAACAAGTGACTATTCTATCAATGATATGGACTGCTGAGAGCTACAATCTACGCATTTGGGGTTTGACTTTTTTCTGGAAGCAGTGGAAGACGAAGTACCCCACTTTCTTTATGTGACGTTAACAATGTTATAGTCATACACCCATAGGCATAACGGGGCCATGACGAGGTGACAGTACGAAGATTTATAGGACGAAGCGAAGTGAGTGACCAGCGATCCCCCTCCCCTCATAAAAACACTATTGGGTTGTATTTGGTTCTTCTGAGTCAGTGGAACATTTGTGGAGACCGTAGTGACGATATCAATCGTTGAAAAATCATTGAAATATGATTGGATAGTCGTGTGGCGTAATACCCCCTCACA